>NC_051228.1:1315000-1360000 GCF_015220715.1 Pygocentrus nattereri
AGCTTTTTAAATGAAACAGTAGAAGCCGTATCGCCCCCTACGCTTCCTGTAGTGTATTACAGTCTGTCAGAGCGACTGTGTGGATCATATGAACATTATAGAGCTTTTTAAATGAAACAGTAGAAGCCGTATCGCCCCCTACGCTTCCTGTAGTGTATTACAGTCTGTCAGAGTGACTGTGTGGATCATATGAACATTATAGAGCTTTTTAAATGAAACAGTAGAAGCCGTATCGCCCCCTACGCTTCCTGTAGTGTATTACAGTCTGTCAGAGCGACTGTGTGGATCATATGAACATTATAGAGCTTTTTAAATGAAACAGTAGAAGCCGTATCGCCCCCTACGCTTCCTGTAGTGTATTACAGTCTGTCAGAGCGACTGTGTGGATCATATGAACATTATAGAGCTTTTTAAATGAAACAGTAGAAGCCGTATCGCCCCCTACGCTTCCTGTAGTGTATTACAGTCTGTCAGAGCGACTGTGGGGATCATATGAACATTATAGAGCTTTTTAAATGAAACAGTAGAAGCCGTATTGCCCCCTACGCTTCCTGTAGTGTATTACAGTCTGTCAGAGCGACTGTGTGGATCATATGAATATTATAGAGCTTTTTAAATGAAACAGTAGAAGCCGTATCGCCCCCTACGCTTCCTGTAGTGTATTACAGTCTGTCAGAGCGACTGTGTGGATCATATGAACATTATAGAGCTTTTTAAATGAAACAGTAGAAGCCGTATCGCCCCCTACGCTTCCTGTAGTGTATTACAGTCTGTCAGAGCGACTGTGTGGATCATATGAACATTATAGAGCTTTTTAAATGAAACAGTAGAAGCCGTATCGCCCCCTACGCTTCCTGTAGTGTATTACAGTCTGTCAGAGCGACTGTGTGGATCATATGAACATTATAGAGCTTTTTAAATGAAACAGTAGAAGCCGTATCGCCCCCTACGCTTCCTGTAGTGTATTACAGTCTGTCAGAGCGACTGTGGGGATCATATGAACATTATAGAGGCTTTTTATTGACTAATGTACTTGATCAGTTAATTGTTACAGCCATAGCAGGTAAATCCCATAACTGTGCTGGACTTCAGCCCTCCAGGACAGCTGGACACCACTGATCTGATTGATAGATGCTGTATTAAGTTAACAGGAATGCACTGACTGTCTCCCCCTGGTGCTCAGGAGGCTCGAGTGCAGGTGTGCGGGGACTGAGGCGAGGGGGCGGGGCCTCTGCCAGTCTGCTGGAGATCGACCCCGTCATCCTGATTCAGCTGCTGGACCTGAAGGACCGCAGCCATGTGGAGTCACTGTGGGGGATGCAGCCTCGCCCACCAGCCTCGCTGCTTCACAACCAAGGTAAGGCACAGACCACGGTAACCTGAAGTCTTAACTCCCCAGTCCATATGCTACATATATGGAAAGTCTGTTACAAAATCAGCTCTATGAGTGATGTCACAACCATGAACACGTTTATATATGACCCCACCCACCCATATACACCGATCAGGCATAACATTCTGACCACCTCCTTGTTTCTACGCTCATTGTCCATCTTATCAGCTCCACTGACTGTATAGTCTCACCCAGAGTGCAGCTATGCGGTCAGTGGAGCTGATAGAGTGGACATTAAGTGTAGAAAGAAGGAGGTGGTCAGAGTGTGTCTGATCACTGTATGACTGGTGCCTTCTACACCCCGTGTACTAAGCTGCTAATTAAGCAGCAAAAACAGCCCATTTTGAAATTTATAGTCATGATGTCAGAACCATGAACACATTTATTTACATGACTGCCCATTCAGCTTACAGCAGCAGTGAAAGACTCTACAGAGACCGTTTGAATGCACCAGTACTACCAACGCTCCAGAAACTTCTGTTAAAAAGCAAAACACCAGTTAGTCCATTCACACAGAGTTCTGACCCACTCAAATGGGCAGTACTTTTGAATGTAAATTAAAATACACCTTGTTTCAGCGTTCAGGGTGATGCAGCATTGCCCTGTAATCGTCTAAACCAGCCTATAAGCCGAACGAATCTGCAGTCAGTCTTTTAAAGGGCCAATATCATGGAAAACCAAGTTTACCTCACTTTTTTGACACAAAAGTGTTGAAATTTTTAAACATTGCTAAAATTTCAGGACATACTCTTCACTCCCCACTCCCTACAGGCCAAATATGGACAGTGAAAGGTACAGTAACTGAAACAGCCAATTTAATTCTAAAGGATAGTGAGAGGTTGGAAAATCATCAGGTAAAAATAAATTGATTGTTTATGGCACAAACATCGTAGGAGGATCCAGAAGTCATCTCATGAGCTAAAATAGTGTTGCGAAGCCACAACAATGAGCCATTAAACCACAAAACAGGGTTATTGAGATCACAGAAACATGACAACCATAAGTGATTTGCTGAGCCACGTCACAAAAAGCCATTTTCACACTTAATTACTAACACTGTATTATTTGCAGCAGTTACAGTGTCATAGCTACACATTACGAAAGGGCCTGTTTGGTGGAAAAACACATTCGTCTGGCTGATTTTGAGTTAAAGATTCCAATGTGCCATTTACTCCCCAGTTCATATATGAAAGCTGAGAACAACAGAAGAGCCAGTTTTGAACTCAGTGTTTTTGTGATGCCACAATAACCAACACATTTGCATGTATTCACCTATTCAGCCTCTTTCAGCCTTTTCATGTAAGGATAGTTATAAGGAGTTTTTACTGCTTTTTGATTTGAGGCACAATACAGAACAGTGGGAACAGGGTTTGTTTACATATCTCAGTCTTAAAGGTACAGTAACGTTATAAGTGGAGTTCTGCTATAAACGGGTTTAATAAGTTCTGCATGTATTTACTCTGTACCTGCTGTGTTTCAGCAGCTGCTGCGGTTCCGCCTCGTAAGGATCGCGAGCGCCGGCCGCAGGCGGTTCGTCGGTCCGTCCCAGACTCCGGTGTGCTGACCCGGCTGAAGGCCCAGATGGCAGAGGTGCGGAGTAAAATGTCGGATGTGAAGGGCCAACTAGAGGCCCGCGGAGTGACGGACCCTCGAGTGGCTCCTCTGGAGCATGGACTCTCAGCTGACCAGGAGCCAGCCGAGAGAAGAAAACCCAGCCAACTAGACCTGCTGTTCAAAACACACGGAGCTTCACGGCACGGGCGGCACGGTACAGACAAGACCACCACACATTCTGACAGACTGTAATACACTACAGGAAGCGTAGGGGGCGATACGGCTTCTACTGTTTCATTTAAAAAGCTCTATAATGTTCATATGATCCACACAGTCGCTCTGACAGACTGTAATACACTACAGGAAGCGTAGGGGGCGATACGGCTTCTACTGTTTCATTTAAAAAGCTCTATAATGTTCATATGATCCACACAGTCGCTCTGACAGACTGTAATACACTACAGGAAGCGTAGGGGGCGATACGGCTTCTACTGTTTCATTTAAAAAGCTCTATAATGTTCATATGATCCACACAGTCGCTCTGACAGACTGTAATACACTACAGGAAGCGTAGGGGGCGATACGGCTTCTACTGTTTCATTTAAAAAGCTCTATAATGTTCATATGATCCACACAGTCGCTCTGACAGACTGTAATACACTACAGGAAGCGTAGGGGGCGATACGGCTTCTACTGTTTCATTTAAAAAGCTCTATAATGTTCATATGATCCACACAGTCGCTCTGACAGACTAATACACTACAGGAAGCGTAGGGGGCGATACGGCTTCTACTGTTTCATTTAAAAAGCTCTATAATGTTCATATGATCCACACAGTCGCTCTGACAGACTGTAATACACTACAGGAAGCGTAGGGGGCGATACGGCTTCTACTGTTTCATTTAAAAAGCTCTATAATGTTCATATGATCCACACAGTCGCTCTGACAGACTGTAATACACTACAGGAAGCGTAGGGGGCGATACGGCTTCTACTGTTTCATTTAAAAAGCTCTATAATGTTCATATGATCCACACAGTCGCTCTGACAGACTGTAATACACTACAGGAAGCGTAGGGGGCGATACGGCTTCTACTGTTTCATTTAAGAAGCTCTATAATGTTCATATGATCCACACAGTCGCTCTGACAGACTGTAATACACTACAGGAAGCGTAGGGGGCGATACGGCTTCTACTGTTTCATTTAAAAAGCTCTATAATGTTCATATGATCCACACAGTCGCTCTGACAGACTGTAATACACTACAGGAAGCGTAGGGGGCGATACGGCTTCTACTGTTTCATTTAAAAAGCTCTATAATGTTCATATGATCCACACAGTCGCTCTGACAGACTGTAATACACTACAGGAAGCGTAGGGGGCGATACGGCTTCTACTGTTTCATTTAAAAAGCTCTATAATGTTCATATGATCCACACAGTCGCTCTGACAGACTGTAATACACTACAGGAAGCGTAGGGGGCGATACGGCTTCTACTGTTTCATTTAAAAAGCTCTATAATGTTCATATGATCCACACAGTCGCTCTGACAGACTGTAATACACTACAGGAAGCGTAGGGGGCGATACGGCTTCTACTGTTTCATTTAAAAAGCTCTATAATGATCATATGATCCACACAGTCGCTCTGACAGACTGTAATACACTACAGGAAGCGTAGGGGGCGATACGGATTCTACTGTTTCATTTAAAAAGCTCTATAATGTTCATATGATCCACACAGTCGCTCTGACAGACTGTAATACACTACAGGAAGCGTAGGGGGCGATACGGCTTCTACTGTTTCATTTAAAAAGCTCTATAATGTTCATATGATCCACACAGTCGCTCTGACAGACTGTAATACACTACAGGAAGCGTAGGGGGCGATACGGCTTCTACTGTTTCATTTAAAAAGCTCTATAATGTTCATATGATCCACACAGTCGCTCTGACAGACTGTAATACACTACAGGAAGCGTAGGGGGCGATACGGCTTCTACTGTTTCATTTAAAAAGCTCTATAATGTTCATATGATCCACACAGTCACTCTGACAGACTGTAATACACTACAGGAAGCGTAGGGGGCGATACGGCTTCTACTGTTTCATTTAAAAAGCTCTATAATGTTCATATGATCCACACAGTCGCTCTGACAGACTGTAATACACTACAGGAAGCGTAGGGGGCAATACGGCTTCTACTGTTTCATTTAAAAAGCTCTATAATGTTCATATGATCCACACAGTCGCTCTGACAGACTGTAATACACTACAGGAAGCGTAGGGGGCGATACGGCTTCTACTGTTTCATTTAAAAAGCTCTATAATGTTCATATGATCCACACAGTCGCTCTGACAGACTGTAATACACTACAGGAAGCGTAGGGGGCGATACGGCTTCTACTGTTTCATTTAAAAAGCTCTATAATGTTCATATGATCCACACAGTCGCTCTGACAGACTGTAATACACTACAGGAAGCGTAGGGGGCGATACGGCTTCTACTGTTTCATTTAAAAAGCTCTATAATGTTCATATGATCCACACAGTCGCTCTGACAGACTGTAATACACTACAGGAAGCGTAGGGGGCGATACGGCTTCTACTGTTTCATTTAAAAAGCTCTATAATGTTCATATGATCCACACAGTCGCTCTGACAGACTGTAATACATTACAGGAAGCGTAGGGGGCGATACGGCTTCTACTGTTTCATTTAAAAAGCTCTATAATGTTCATATGATCCACACAGTCGCTCTGACAGACTGTAATACACTACAGGAAGCGTAGGGGGCGATACGGCTTCTACTGTTTCATTTAAAAAGCTCTATAATGTTCATATGATCCACACAGTCGCTCTGACAGACTGTAATACACTACAGGAAGCGTAGGGGGCGATACGGCTTCTACTGTTTCATTTAAAAAGCTCTATAATGTTCATATGATCCACACAGTCTTAGTTAGACTGTTAGATTAGATTAAATGCATAGTTGGATTGTGTGATTACAGAACTGTTGGTTGCATCCTGCCAAAATGTTGAAGTTTTTAATTAAAATTTTCATGTTTTCTTTGTCTGTTTGTTGTAACTTACCATAGTTATAATCTAACTAATTCGGTGTCTTTAGAGAAGAACAATATCAGACTGAATAAGCTTTGATTTGTTTTGTTTTTGCTGTGTTAGGTGGGAAGAAGGCAGTCTCCCCTAAACAGGAAGTGGGCGGGGCGGTGGGAGTTCTTTCCCTGCGCAGGTCCGGAGAGCCTGGAGAGAAGGAACTCAGAGGTGGAGGAGGAGATGCAGCTGTGGATTTACACCTCTGCCCCAGAGAGGGACCCTCTACTATAGACAGTTAGTATTAAACCTGATCCCAAACCATCGTGCCTCGTTCCACTGTTTCTCAGCCCTCGCCGTTACCTCATCATTCAGCTTTACTCCTCAGCTTTATATTCCCTCGAGGGAAAGTTAGTGTGGAGTTGGCGTGAGTCGACTGATCATAGCATCTTCAACTGCCAGTAGTTTCCATCCATCATGATTGTCAGTCCATTTGGACCATTAAAACGTCTGAAAACACAGTACGCAGCTTTAAGACACACTAATGTAATACTATTTCTCTTGCAATCGATTTTATTTTGAATAGTTATGAGCTGTAACGTTTTCTGTTTTGAAATCTGTTCTCTTGACTCGTTAATGGAGTTGGAACGGAGAAGCAAGTAAACATTTACGGCAACCCTGTTCACTTTCCAGGTCACGTGTACAGTTTTAAACACTGTGTTGCCGTCTTAACATCAAGGCCACCGGTCCGTTCAAATGCAGCGAACACAGGAGAGCAGACCGCTTTCTGTTTCCCTCTAACGTTTGGCTCCACTCACAGTTAGTTTCAGGAGGGAGTTCTCCACAAACACACAGGGGAGTTGGGCGAAGGTTTTCCGATGAAATCAAATTTAACTGTTCATAGAGATGTTCGGCGCAAACGTTCACCACTTTCCCCTCTGCTCCATCAGAGCTCATCTCCTCTGCAGCGGAATATCTGCTTTCCTTGCTGCTACTTTACACATCCATGGTTTTAATTTTGACAGGAAATAGATTTGAGTTTTATTTATCTTTTGTATCAGCATGAAAGTTCATTACAGCAGCGAATTGTGCAATAAGTTGTTCATCTTTGTTATTTTCATTGTTAATTAGCAAATGCACTTTAATGTTAAACAACCTCAAACTAAATTTAAAGGCTGATATTTGGTAACTGAGTGATTCATAATCTGAATAATCGCTTATTCGTTTCAATGATTGTTACATTTTTCAACTTTCAAATTGGTCGTTTGTTGCTGCCCAACACAAAGTAAGAGCAGCCATTAGGCTTCATGAGCTTTAGCCATTTTATTATTTTAAAAATAAGTCATTTGTAGGCGCTACAGATCTGATTTATTAAACTTACAGAAAAAACTACCGAACTGCTCCAAGAATGACCCAACAACACAGAGAACAAACAAACCAGACCAAAACAACCAAACTGCACCAAGAACGACTAGACCAAGAACAGCCAAACCACCTGGAGACCAACCAAACCTGTCCAAAAACAACCAAACCACACCAAGAGCAGAGTTTCCGAGCAGAGTTTCCGAGCAGAGTTTCCGAGCAGAGTTTCCGAGCAGAGTTTCCGAGCAGAGTTTCCGAGCAGAGTTTCCGAGCAGAGTTTCCGAGCAGAGTTTCCGAGCAGAAAGCAAGTTGCCTGAAACTCACAGACTGTTCTCTTAGCTGCAGCGTTAGTTGTGACTCCTGTGACTCCTGTCTTGTGTTCCAGGTTTGGCGAAGTCTCTCAGCCTGCACGGTTCTCCCTCGCCTCTGCCCAGCACCTCCTGCTCCTCAGACAAACACTGCGGATCTAAACCTGACGAGTCTCTGTTCGGAGCATCCGGCTCCGACGCATTCAGCCTCCCCGCCCTGAACGGGGCGCCCCCGACAGGCGCCAAGCAGCGCAGGACTCCCTCCATCGGGTAACCATAACATCACTCTCTCTGAGCCGACACCAGGCCCTTCCCTCCACCCGTTACACGACCCAGCAGAATATCAGTTATAAAACGATTTGTTCTGGGTCTGTAATCTGACACACACTTATGAGCTTAACTGAATTCTGTAGTAATGCACTGAATGCACTAGAAATTGCTCCTTGTTAATTAAGTAAACTGTCAAAACAGTATGACCTGGTCTCTGAGGTCATTCTCTCTCGATTTGTTCGAATCTTATAAACTCTCCTCTAAAGGTTCTTCATAGAACAGGATCCTCATGTGTTTCATATCTAAACGCTCCGTTATCTTCATCACTACATTCCAAACCCACTGCAGCAGCTTCAGCAGCTGGAAACTCTCTGACGCCGTTTCACACGAGTCTCCGATGTGGACTGAATGAAGAATGAAGGGTTTCCAGCGTGATGGTCAGTCCTTAGTGATTCCCTGAGTGTCCATCGGTCAGTTTCACACAGAATGTAGACGGACACACGAATCCAGCAGCTCCACGCGGTGAGAGGCAGATGACGTGTATCTCAGCCCCTCTTCACAGGCTCATAACTCCGGATGTGAGTCTCGTATGATCTCGTGATGAGATGGAATGGAAAGGGCGGCTCTACGGATTCAGGAAGGGTTTGAACTGGATTTCTGAGCTGGATCATCACAAGCAGAGAGGAACAGATACAGACGCATCAAATTTGAAGTGCAGGCGAGTTTGTGGAACCCAGTTGGGTTAAACAGACCCCATGTCAGAATCTGGTTCTGTTGAAACCGAGAGGCCGACATCTACATGTTCATGACTCTATGACTGTATGATTTTATGACCAAACACTTTAAAGTGGCCAAATGAATGGAATATGTAACGATGGGCTCCTTTTGTGAGGGGCAATTTGAAAACGTTCCTCAACTTGAATGATAAACTGCCCATTCATATATAAATACATATACTTGTTTGTTGGAAATGACAATGAACCAATAGCTTATTTGCCTGTAAACTAAAAATGGTGATTATTATTATCATAATTATTAGCATTATTATTATTCATCTGTTATCTATTTTCTGTCTTGAATTATAGACAAGACGCTGCACACTTTATTTCATTAAATATATATAATTTATAACTATTAATAAATAAAAACTACACTCTTTAAAATGATTCCTTAGGAAAGACAGTGGTTCTATAGAAACCATGAACATCCAAAGAGCCACTTGCGTGCTTAAACTGTTCATGGCATCATGAAAGGGTTCTTCATAGAACCCTTAAAGAGTGTACACTCAAAGATTGTTTTTCCAGGGTTCCTTACTAAAGAAAAATGGTTCTAAATAGAAGAACCCTTTGCATGATTAAAGTGCTCTTTGCATTGCAGAAGGGTTCTACAGATTGTTGGAGAATGCCGTATATGGTTGCATACATAACCGTTTTGGAAAAGATGCTATATAGCACCAAAAAGGGTTCTTCTATTGTAACGATGACAAGCTTATTACAATAGAAGAACCCTTTTTAGTGCTATATAGAACCCTTTTATGTTTTATATAGAACCATCTGCAGCACGTTCTCCATCAAAGAACCCTTTCATCATGCAAAGCATTCTTTGAGTGTTCACGGTTCTATATGGACGCATTTTTCTTTACTAAAGAACCCTTGAAGAACCATTAGGTGTGCAGTTAAGTCTTCTTACACGAGTTTAACTCTGTATGACGCCTGTAGACGTGATCGGTGAGAATGTCCAGTAGTAGTTCTGCTGAACAGCTCCGCAGAAGCTGTGGAGGCTTATGGACGGCCGTATTGTGTGAGCTGTAGCGTCGCTGCTGCATCACTCTTGTCACGTAGAGGCAATCGGCGTGGAAATGAAGACCACCTGGCTCACGGAAATTTCGGATGTCATTCCGATTTAGTAAAGCCAATGCACACTCGTGGCAAAAATCACGTCACTTCGCTCCTTCTCCCCGTCGCTTAGATGCTCTGGTATCGAAGGTGATCAGTCTCTCTGTTCCATCATGCTTCTCCTGGCTTTCGCTCACTCTTCCTCCTCTGATTCTCAGGGTGGGTTTGCTGTCAGATGGATCTTTGGACTGCGAGCCCGAGGGTCCCAGTGAAATCCGCCAGTCGCTGCTCACGCTCGCCGAGCCGCCTGCTAATCCACGGCCGGACGAAGGTGAACCTCGTGCACACCAACGCTCATCACAGCACCAGCGAAAGTCATTATTAGAAGTCATTTCTGTAGTTAACCTGTTGTTTCTTATACATTTGATTGACATGTTTCTATGTCATTTGAATTGAACTGGAAAAAGGGGTTTTGGTTGCATTGGATCTGTGTTTTGTGTATCAGGGCTGCTGTGTCAGAAGCAGTCTCCTCACCTGTTGGCAGGCATGAGCAGTGACAGCGAGGCGGAGTGCGAGACGGAGTGTGAGAATGAGGACGAGGCTGTGGCTCTGCAGGCCGGAGAACGCCAGTACGACCCGCTCACCTGTCCAGGTTAAACACGCGCACCAACACCTGCTTGCGGCTCTGTTGGTTTTCTGTTTGTTTGAAAACATCATTATGACTGGATTTCAGGCGGACTCGTCTGTGGTATGTCCAGGGACGCAGGACAGGAGGGCGTTTTATGTTGGGGGTGAGGGAATTTTTAGTAGCATGTACATAAAGAACACAGTGACGTCGTGCTAAAAACAGGGTTTGCCCTTTTTCATTTGAATTGTTTGGAGAGAGGTGACGATATATAACTACACATATAGACAACACAGCAACCACAGCTGTGGCCAGTTGCACCAGCTGTGTGCTAATTCAAACAAAGATGCGGTGGAGCTTCACATCTTCACTGCTTCAACGTCCTAGCACTGGTGGTACCGTGTGATTGGTGTAGATCTAACTAGTGGGTGGAATTTTCCAGTGGGAGGTTTTCTTCCAACACCAGATTTATATATACATACACACTATATTTCCAAAAGTATTCACTCCCCCATCCAAATCACTGAGTTCAGGTGTTCCAGTCACTTCCATGGCCACAGGTGTATAAAGCCGAGCTCCTAGGCCTGCAGACTGCTTCTACAGACATTAGTGAAAGAATGGGTCGCTCTCAGGAGCTCAGAGAATTCCAGCGTGGTGCCGTGATCGGACTTTTGGAAGTGTGTTTGTATTTTATCACTGCTGTATTTAAGGGATGCTTGAACTGTGGCTATCACAGTTATCTGCTATTACACACAAACAATTTCAGAATAAACTGTCCACCACGTGGGACAATTAGCTGAAACACTGTTAAGTACCGTCCTGGCTCATCGTGCAGATGCCCTTCCAGAACAGCCTTTCAGCTTCTTTTCTCAGTAGGCAGTTTTAGGTGAGTCAGGCAGCCTCTTCACTGCACGGTCACTTTATAAAGCCGGAGTTAAAAGAGTGAGTCTGACTTTGTAGTAAAATCAGAGAAAAACTAGACCAAATGAAGGATCCACAAAATGTTTTTTGCACACTGATCAGTCTTAACATTAAAACCACCCCCTCGTTTCTCCACTCACTGTCCACTCTATCAGCTCCACTGACCGTTCAGTTCCACTCTGTAGTTCTACAGTTACAGACTGTAGTCCATCTGTTTCTCTGATACTCTGTTACCCTGTTCTTCAGTGGTCAGGACCCCCATGGACCCCCACAGAGCAGGTACTATTTGGGTGGTGGGTCATTCTCAGCACTGCAGTGACACTGACGTGGTGGTGGTGTGTTAGTGTGTGTTGTGCTGGTGCAAGTGGATCAGACACATGGGTTTTTAAACACTGTGTCCACTCACTGTCCACTCTGTTAGACACTCCTACCTTGTCGGTTCACCTTGTAGATGTAAAGTCAGAGACGACACAGAGATTACACAGAGTGTGTGTAATACATGTTAAATATTTTGTATGACCTCATATCCTGGCATTGTATAGTTTTTTCTCCTTTATTTTCAGGTGAGCAGCTGACGACGGACGATCTGAGCTTTGCGGCTGGAGAGTCCACGGAGAGGTGATGAAGAGTGGACTCCAGGCCGGCTGTTTGCGTGTGTCCATGGGTTTATTTCACTGCACCTCATCCTCATTCATATACCTACTCTAATAATATCCCACAGCAGAACACACACAGTTCTGTTTCCACGCTAAGATCCTCACACGTTCGGAGACGGAAGGGGGCAAGCCGCTGTTTATAAGACCAGCGTTCTGTTACATAAGCCAAGATAGAACCGTAAACGTTCCGCTTATTCTGTGGCCTGAGGAACAGAGGTCCTGGCTGATCCCATGTTCTGTTATTGTGTTATTTTAAGGTTAAACAGCACTTATTCTGTGTGACGGTCAGATTTGATCGTCCCCATTCCATGTTTGTTCCGTTTTTTTTGGACTGGATCTGCTGCTTATTGTGTGGAGAGTGATGAGGATCTGCCAGGAAGCGCCTGGTTGGTCTGGATTGTGCTCATATGTTGTGTGTGCACTCGCTGGGCCGCAGGCCTTTGTAGGAAGTAGGTGGCACCTTCTGTTCCGTATGGTAAGCTTTTAGAGCCGAATGCCAGAAGATGAGAGGTCGCCAAGGCGGGCGGTGATGGCATTTCAGAGTAGTTTTGAGTAGTTTTGGCACAGTCTGAATGTGAAAGATGCTGCTGCTCCCGCCATCATACTTATTTATATTTGTGTTCCTTTGTTGTCGCCCCCTAAGGATTTCTTTGGTCTCTTAAGGTTTGGCGTTAGTCTCTACGGTGCTCAGTGTGATTTCTGTGAGTGGTGCTGTGGCTTTCAGGGCATTAGAACATATTTTGGGTGAAATAAAGTTTATTAAGTGCTAGCTAGAGTTATTAAAATGCACTTACATGGACCATTTCTCAAAGGTGGAGCGTGCTAATGTGGCTAACAATGAATAGGATCTGCACTCTTAGCAAAATGGGTTCTATAAAGTAGCAGAATAGGGTTCTTTGGCTTGTGGCAATAGTGGAACAGTGGAATAGTTTTCACAAAGGCTTTTATATAGAACCACCTGTAACACATTCTCCATCAGTCTGAAGAACCTTTTCTTGACTCAAATAAATAGTTCAAAGGATTCTTGGAGTGTGTGTGGTTGTATCTAGAACCACTGTTTTCACTAAAGAACCCTTGAAAAAACATCTTTTTTGTTTTTTTGTTTTTTGTGTTTGGTATTAATTAGAAATTAGCAGTTAGCATGGCATCGTTTCCATAATGCTAACTGGTGGCTATTCACTTTCATTCACTGTTAGCATCATTAGCACTTTTGACACCTTTAACGCCAAGAGCCCGTTTGATCAACACCTGTCCTCCAGCAGGGGGCGCCTCTGAGTGACGTTCTACGTTTTCACATTCCGTTATTTTAATTTGTTCACATTTTTTGTTTATTTGTTTGTTTGTCTGATGTCATAATAAACATGTTTTATATAGAACTCCACGTCTCAGGTGGTCCCAAGTGTGTTTGTGTCCCTCAGGCAAGCTTTGAAGTTTCCCATGCTTCAGTAGGTCCTTCACCAAGTCTGACTGTAGTGATCTGTAAACGCGCTCTGCTGGAAAATCAGCAGCTGGGATATCGCACTGTTTATGTTCCCCATGTATTTGATGGGTTCTCCAACAGCTGGAAGGTGCTGCAACGGTCTTACTCACTGACTGACCATTAGGACCATATGGACAAAATACCACACACAAAGTGACATATTACAATGACCAAATCCAGGCTCCGCCCACAAATGTATTCCTTCATAGCTACAAGGTTGGACAAGCTCTACAGAACAATGGAAAAAATCCCATCAAACCTAACGAGAAACTGTAGAACGGACTCGGTTTATATCACAATACCTACATTTAGAGTCGGTTATTCATTCAGTCTAATGAGAAACTGTAGAACGGACTCGGTTTATATCACAATACCTACATTTAGAGTCGGTTATTCATTCAGTCTAATGAGAAACTGTAGAACGGACTCGGTTTATATCACAATACCTACATTTAGAGTCGGTTATTCATTCAGCCTAATGAGAAACTGTAGAACGGACTCGGTTTATATCACAATACCTACATTTAGAGTCGGTTATTCATTCAGTCTAATGAGAAACTGTAGAACGGACTCGGTTTATATCACAATACCTACATTTAGAGCCGGTTATTCATTCAGCCTAATGAGAAACTGTAGAACGGACTCGGTTTATATCACAATACCTACATTTAGAGTCGGTTATTCATTCTGCCTAATGAGAAACTGTAGAACGGACTCGGTTTATATCACAATACCTACATTTAGAGTCGGTTATTCATTCTGCCTAATGAGAAACTGTGGAACGGACTCGGTTTATATCACAATACCTACATTTAGAGTCGGTTATTCATTCAGTCTAATGAGAAACTGTAGAACGGACTCGGTTTATATCACAATACCTACATTTAGAGTCGGTTATTCATTCAGTCTAATGAGAAACTGTAGAACAGACTCGGTTTATATCACAATACCTACATTTAGAGTCGGTTATTCATTCAGTCTAATGAGAAACTGTAGAACGGACTCGGTTTATATCACAATACCTACATTTAGAGTCGGTTATTCATTCAGTCTAACGAGAAACTGTAGAACGGACTCGGTTTATATCACAATACCTACATTTAGAGTCGGTTATTCATTCAGTCTAATGAGAAACTGTAGAACGGACTCGGTTTATATCACAATACCTACATTTAGAGTCGGTTATTCATTCAGCCTAATGAGAAACTGTAGAACGGACTTGGTTTATATCACAATACCTACATTTAGAGTCGGTTATTCATTCAGTCTAATGAGAAACTGTAGAACGGACTCGGTTTATATCACAATACCTACATTTAGAGTCGGTTATTCATTCAGCCTAATGAGAAACTGTAGAACGGACTCGGTTTATATCACAATACCTACATTTAGAGTCGGTTATACATTCAGCCTAATGAGAAACTGTAGAACGGACTCGGTTTATATCACAATACCTTCATTTAGAGTCGGTTATTCATTCAGCCTAATGAGAAACTGTAGAACGGACTCGGTTTATATCACAATACCTACATTTAGAGTCGGTTATTCATTCAGTCTAATGAGAAACTGTAGAACGGACTCGGTTTATATCACAATACCTACATTTAGAGCCGGTTATTCATTCAGCCTAATGAGAAACTGTAGAACGGACTCGGTTTATATCACAATACCTACATTTAGAGCCGGTTATTCATTCAGCCTAATGAGAAACTGTAGAACGGACTCGGTTTATATCACAATACCTACATTTAGAGCCGGTTATTCATTCAGCCTAATGAGAAACTGTAGAACGGACTCGGTTTATATCACAATACCTACATTTAGAGTCGGTTATTCATTCAGCCTAATGAGAAACTGTAGAACGGACTCGGTTTATATCACAATACCTACATTTAGAGTCGGTTATTCATTCAGTCTAATGAGAAACTGTAGAACGGACTCGGTTTATATCACAATACCTACATTTAGAGCCGGTTATTCATTCAGTCTAATGAGAAACTGTAGAACAGACTCGGTTTATATCACAATACCTACATTTAGAGCCGGTTATTCATTCAGCCTAATGAGAAACTGTAGAACAGACTCGGTTTATATCACAATACCTACATTTAGAGTTGGTTATTCATTCAGTCTAATGAGAAACTGTAGAACGGACTCGGTTTATATCACAATACCTACATTTAGAGTCGGTTATTCATTCAGTCTAATGAGAAACTGTAGAACGGACTCGGTTTATATCACAATACCTACATTTAGAGTCGGTTATTCATTCAGCCTAATGAGAAACTGTAGAACGGACTCGGTTTATATCACAATACCTACATTTAGAGTCGGTTATTCATTCAGTCTAATGAGAAACTGTAGAACAGACTCGGTTTATATCACAATACCTACATTTAGAGTCGGTTATTCATTCAGTCTAATGAGAAACTGTAGAACGGACTTGGTTTATATCACAATACCTACATTTAGAGCCGGTTATTCATTCAGTCTAATGAGAAACTGTAGAACGGACTCGGTTTATATCACAATACCTACATTTAGAGCCGGTTATTCATTCAGTCTAATGAGAAACTGTAGAACGGACTCGGTTTATATCACAATACCTACATTTAGAGTCGGTTATTCATTCAGTCTAATGAGAAACTGTAGATCAGACTCGGTTTATATCACAATACCTACATTTAGAGTCGGTTATTCATTCAGTCTAATGAGAAACTGTAGAACGGACTCGGTTTATATCACAATACCTACATTTAGAGTCGGTTATTCATTCAGCCTAATGAGAAACTGTAGAACAGACTCAGTTTATATCACAATACCTACATTTAGAGTCGGTTATTCATTCAGCCTAATGAGAAACTGTAGAACGGACTCGGTTTATATCACAATACCTACATTTAGAGTCAGTTATTCATTCAGTCTAATGAGAAACTGTAGAACGGACTCGGTTTATATCACAATACCTACATTTAGAGTCGGTTGTTGAACAGTAGCTGTGAAGGAACACATTTGAGGGCACACTGTAGATACTGGTTAATGATTGTCTTGCATTATTTTGATCAGCACGGTTTCTTTTTATAGGACTACATTAATTCGTTGATTCATCAAAGCAACCACAGAACCGAATCTGGGGCTGTGATTGGTCAGGGTGCTCATAGCACACGGTAAAGCAGTCAGTGATTGGTTTGACACTCATTTGCATATCGCATCGTATTCTGTGATTTTAAATGGTCGGCCTGTTTTCCATCTTTTGCTCGTCGCTGTTCGGCTCTGCATGCATCGCTTTCGCTGTATAGGGAACCGAGGACTGAACACCTCAGGCTCTAGAACCTTATTCAGCTGCTGTTTAGCTTTGGGCTGCTGGGAAGTGTTGCTCATTCATCTTTCTCTTCACTCTGTGGACCGAGCTCCACTTTTCTTGCATGTGTGTGGGGAGCTAACGAGTCGCTGATGACCTGAGGAATCTCGTGTTGTGTACAAACTTCTACCCATCTTGGTATCGCTTTATTTCGGAAGTCCGCTGTAGATGGTTTGCAGATTTTCAATTTTCTGTTTGTTTTGCTTTCTTACAGAGTACTTCACTTACTCTGGCCTGTATCTGCTGCATCTGTATCACATCATCAGATTATTAACATGAAGTTCTACACATTTTCTTGTATTTAAAACATAGAAAGTGCATTGACTCAGGAAAAATGGGTCAGTCAATGGGCAGATGCTGAATTCTCTGAATAAACACTAGATTGGAATCCTTTCCCATGTTCACAGTTTTTGTCATTTTATATACAATAATAAAACCTAGAGGGCTGACTTTTAATATTACAGACTATTTACCAGAAGCTATTTTCAGATGTTTTTTTTTCAAGAAATCTGTAAACAAGTGTGTAAAACCAACAAAAATACACTGTGATTTTCTATTATGTTCATTTTCCTGAAGTTATCTACTCTTACATTTACTCTGCACTTTTGAAATGCGATGAATTCTGGATATTAATGATGCTATTACTTCTTTCTTTATGTTCTAGCCAGTTCAGGATCTTCTGCAGATCTGGGCATCTCCTAACCTCTCTACATTTCTGTTTACAGACTCTTAGTGATTACCTGAAAGACGAGCAGGTTCCACAGCTTTCAGCGGTGTGATTATATATGTGATTATGTTCTGCAGATTCTGAGTGCCCAGTTCTGCTTAGCTACAACAGCACAGTCCAGCTTGGTAGTGTAGCGTTTCAAACTCGAAATGCATAATAAATGTAATGTGGCGACTTTTGTAGTTTTGGGGGAATTCTGACTCCAGAGATGTTCCAGTTGACTCTGGAGAGGTTCTGATAGGCCCCGGAGACGTTTTGATAAGTTCCAGAGATGTTCTGTTTGGCTCCAGAGATGTTCTGTTTGGCTCCAGAGATGTTCTGATAGTCTTCGGAGATGTTCTGATAGTCTTCGGAGATGTTCTGATAGTCTTCGGAGATGTTCTGTTCGGCTCCAGAGATGTTCTGATTGGCTCTGGCGATGTTCTGATAGGCTGCAGAGATGTTCTGTTTGGCTCCAGAGATGTTTGTGGATCTGAACCTACAGCATGCGTACAGTCTGCAGCACAGTAAGCAAGTTTTGGAAGTATTTAGGAAATAACAGGCATATGGTAACACTGCAGTTGACGTGTGTGTACTACAGGGGGCGCCCCGAATTGATTTGATAGCCTACTGTGTACCGTCGCATCCCTAATACAAACACAGTTACCTGAGGAGCTCATAGAAGTGCACACCTTGATGTTTACCTGCAGAACTCAGCATCTGCCCTCTTACCCTCTACTACAGTGAGTTTAGAGTGAGTGCGTTTTCTGCTCTTCTCAGACAAGCGTGTTAAAGTTTCCGTCTGTGGTGATAAACTGTGAGATACAGGTACAGCAGACAGAGATCAGCCGAGCATTCCTTTAAAAATAACCTCCACCTGTACGTCTGAACCGGCTCAGAGCGTCTGATAAAGCTGGACCTCTTTCTGCTTTATTTGTTTATCTGCTTGGGTTCCTGTCTCTGTTACTGGCTGTTCAGGCCTCTGAAGGCCCTGGTTCTGATGCTTTAGTTGGTGTTTTATTTGCGCTGCTGTCTTTCTTTCTAATGAAGACTGTTTTTCGAGGTGATGTAAACACTATATTTATCTAACGCACTAATAAAATCTCATCTCAGCAGCGTTTGATCCTTTTTTCTGTATGTTTGTCTGTTAAAAGCCTTGAAAATCATAATGTATTTATAGTTTATATCACTGCGAGAGTGAACAGGCTCCGGTATAACACCCCCCCCCACCCCCCATCCCCGTCTGTCTGCTCCAGTCTGTGCCAGGTCAGTGCTGTGAGAGGTTTTTGTGGATGAGTGAGTGCTGGCATTCACTCCGTCTTCATCACATCCGCTCCTGCAGTTAATACACAGCTCAGCAGAGAGAAGGGGGAAAAACAGCGAGATAGACAGAGAGACCGGCGTAGAATGGGGAGAGAGAGAGAGAGAGAATGCAGACATGCAGAGAGAATGGGAAAAGAGAGAGACATGCAGAGAGAATGGGAAAAGAGAGAGAGATGCAGAGAGAATGGGAAAAGAGAGGGAGATGCAGAGGGAATGGGAAAAGAGAGGGAGATGCAGAGGGAATGGGAAAAGAGAGGGAGATGCAGAGAGAATGGGAAAAGAGAGAGAGATGCAGAGGGAATGGGAAAAGAGAGAGAGATGCAGAGGGAATGGGAAAAGAGAGAGAGATACAGAGGGAATGGGAAGAGAGAGAGAGATGCAGAGGGAATGGGAAGAGAGAGAGAGATGCAGAGGGAATGGGAAGAGAGAGAGAGATGCAGAGGGAATGGGAAGAGAGAGAGAGATGCAGAGGGAATGGGAAGAGAGAGAGAGATGCAGAGGGAATGGGAAGAGAGAGAGAGATGCAGAGGGAATGGGAAAAGAGAGAGAGATGCAGAGGGAATGGGAAGAGAGAGAGAATGGGAAAAGAGAGAGAGAGATGCAGAGAGAATGGGAAAAGAGAGAGAGAGAGAGAGACATGCAGAGAGAATGGGAAAAGAGAGAGAGAGAGACATGCAGAGAGAATGGGAAAATAGAGAGAGAGAGAGAGACATGCAGAGAGAATGGGAAAAGAGAGAGAGAGCAAGAGAGAGACATGCAGAGAGAATGGGAAAACTTCTTAAATTTCAAAATGTCTGTTGTTGATCTTTCGGCGATGCAGTGACTAAATATGGTCACACCAGTAGAGCTTAGTGAGGAGGGAGAGAGGGAGAGAGGGCGGGATGACCTGTCCATCATGAAGCTCGCCCCCAGCTGTTCGTGTTCTCTTCCTTCTTTCTTTCCAAACACCAGCTGCTGTGTCCTCACAGACAACTCGACCGAGCAGACTATAGTTATCTTAATGCTTTAGCCTTCAGCGCGGTCAGGCCTGAGTGGCTCTCCGGAACTTCACCCTCATCGTAAATAACCACAGAGGACACAGAGACGCCACAGAGACACGGCAGCGCCTCCAGCTGCACTCAGACAGACTTCACACGGACATTCTGACCAAAATAAACAGAGTCTGAAGGCCCAGTCCCATTTCACCCCTCGCCCTGCTACGCAGCCCTACCCCTCTGTTTTCTGTGTTCACGTCTAGGGGTGGGGTGTCCTGATTCTTGTATATGAGAAAAAAATGAAAAACCGGCAAGATGGAGCACAAGAGACCAAAGAAATGTTCTCTGTTAAATATTTACGGTAACCACTGTTTATCTAAGGCTCCGTTCACATTTCCAGGCTGACGTGGCTCAAATCCGATTTCCTGCCCTGATGTGACTCAGATCCGGTGTTTTCTGGTCTGTGTGGACACAAATCTGATCTTCTCAAATCCGACCTGAGCCGCTTTCATATGTGGTCCTAGATGGGATGCGTATCCGAGTCGTGGCCATGTGACCTTAATGTGACCCTCAGATCAGAATTCATGCTCTTTTTCCCACTGCATGTGCGCCATCATTCAGCGTTACCATGGCAACAGCTCTGAACAGACGTTAAAGCCTGTAAACGGTGGAAAAGCAGCTCATCTCACCTTTTCCTCCTCCGTCTGGCTCTAATAATGAAGCTGAGAACTGATCAGAGTTAATGATCTTCTCAGCGAAGCTCGTTCTGCTCGTTAGTTTGTGCTGATGATGCAGTGATTCAGTCACGTGATGTCACTGAGTAGGAGGAGCTCATGAGGGTCAGTTCAGGAGCCGGTTCATCACATTAATGACCGATCTGAGTCACTGACCTAAACGAGGGTGAACCGTCGAGTCAGAGAGGCCGGATCTGAGAAAAAATCCCGGATTTGAGTGATGACGTTTTAGACTCCGGTTTTTAATTCTGTGAATTATTTTTTTAATGAACTCCCTTCTGAGGATGTTATGTTAGCTGACCAAAAGATGGAGTGGTCTGGCCAACGTCCAGCCAAACCAAAAAGCAGAGCATTGAGTCCCCTTCCAGTGTTTCATCAGATCCTGGTGTTTCTCAATTTAGACACAGACTAAATCCTGCTGATGTCTGGGCCACGTGAGCATTTGTTCACTTTCACTTTCACCAGTATGTGTTGGTTCAGGAACAACCGAGAGGCCAACAGCTGTGCCCGAAACACAGAAGCTGAGAGAGTAAATAAATAAAACGGGCAGTTCTGTTTCTAAAATCCGATTGGCTTTATAAAAATACCAGAGCCTCTAAAAATAAAGCGATAAGCCATGAGAGCCATGTGTTACACTGATTTAATCACAGGTAAGGGGTGTTGTTATGCAAAGATTTCACATGCTGTAAAATCACTGAACTGCATGGCCATTGAACGAATAGTAGCTTTTATAAAAAATTACAATCCATGGCCGAGTAGCTACACACAAGTCTAGGATCACTATGTGCAGTGCCAAGTGTCGACTGGAGGGGTGTAAATGCTGCCACTGGATTCGAACAGTGGAACCGTGTTCTCTGGGTCGATAAATCAGCTTATCTATCTCTCAGTCTGATGATGAATCAGATGTCAGGAGAACGTTACCTGCCGGAACACAGAGCCAGCAGTAAAGTTTGGTGGAGGAGGGATGATGGGCTGGGCTGTGTTTCAGGGTTTGGGCTCTCAGTTCCAGTGAAGGGTGATGTTGAAGCTACAGCACAAAAACATTTTACACAGCTAAGCTTCCAGCTTTGGGTCGGCAGTTTGGGGAAGAGCCTTTCCTGTTCCAGCAGGACTGAGACCCTGAGCACAAAGCAGCTCCATAAAGACATGGAGTGACCAGTTTGGTGTGGAGGAACTCCAGTGGCCTCACAGAGCCCTGACCTCAACCTCACTCAACAATCAACAATCAACAATGAACTACAACGGAGATTATGAGCCATGCCCTCTCGCCCAACCTCAGTGTCTGACCTCAGTAATGCTCTTCTGGACGCACGGACACAAATTTCCGCAGACACACTGCCATGATAACTGTTATAAGGGGGGGGGGTGCATTCATATTAATGACCATTGTTTTGTAATGGGATGTCCATCAATCTCATATGGGTGTGATGGTCAAGTGTCCACATACTTTTGGCCTGAATTTTGTCCTTGTTTGTAGATAACAGTGTGTCATAGTCAGAAACCTCATAATCAGAGTTTACTGAAGGTCAAATGACGGAGGCTTTCATTCACTTTCTGAATCGATCCCTGTTTCAGTGACGCAGGGCCTGTTTTTGCGTTAAACCCTTTTTATATCGCTTTTGAAAGCGACACAAATTCCACCCGAAACAGTCCTTTTTCACTTAAATCTGCGTTTGAATAAAGCTGTTTACTCGGTGAGTCAGAAGAGCTTTTCTGAAACTCTGTAGGGACTCGTGTTGGAAGTGCTGTACGCAGCGGTCGGCCTTTAAAAATATTTCCATTAATAACTCCACTAGATGAAAGTTTTATGCTGCACGCAGTAGAGCGGCTTTATTCCTCCTGCAGTGAGGCTCCGGTGACGTTCGCTTTCATTCGTTATCCTTTGCAAGGAATGGAACAAAACCTCCGGCTTCACATCCCTCTTAACCTCATGTACCACTTTGGTTCCTTTCAAAAAGCGCTGCTACTACTGTTACTACAGCATTTGTACTAAAACCAGCCTCTGAGGCAGGGCTGGCTCGAGGCTTTTGGAGGCTTTTCGCAGTGTTTCTCACCTACCCAGCTAACACTGGCAGCAGTGGCTCCTTCTCATGTTTCAAGTAATGCCCTGTTTGACATGATTGCCACACATTCATGAGCACAAGGACCCCAAAAGCCTAATTCAGGGGGCGCAACCCAGATGTTAAGAAAAGCCATTTTGTCCTTTCAACTAATATTAAACCTCCTTGGGAGCCACAACATTTATGTCCACTTTACCATCTTGGCTGTAAATGTGTCTCAGTGTGTGCTGATTTACTAGAATAGGCTAAAAAATATAAACAAAAACACGACTGGCTCTGCTTTAGTCTTCAGCTCGGCTGTAGCTGCTTTTCTCGCATCTCCAGCAGGAAACTTTTCCACAAAAGTAGAACAGTTTCTTGTAAAATGTCTCTCTGTAATTTTCTCGTTCCGCCTTAAATGGTGCCGAGGGGTCAAATGTAATTGCTGCATCATTTAAGGTGGAACGGGAGAATTGGAACAAGATGCTGGCGAATGAGAAACTGACTTCAGCTTCGCGACTCTTTAGTATTTCAGCTTCTCACTGCAGATTAAACGTATCAGGAAACCAGCTGGAGGGATTATAAACACTAATCAGTCAGTTCGTCTCCAAGTTATCGATGTTTGTCTTAAATCTCTCTCTTTGCCCGTTCATTAGCTACTCGCTGGGCGAGATCATTGTCTGTGTTGGTATGGTGACCAGCCGTCTGTGCTGATATTCAGGGTTAAGGGGTGTAGCAACGAGCTGCTCGTTAAGGAGCTCTAATTAGGAGGAAGGAGCTGAACATTAAAACATATTAAACGCTGCGTTCACGGCCAGGTTATTCATTTCTTACTGTATTTATTTAACTGCTGTATTAAAGCAGTAGAGCACTCCAGGAGTGAGTTATCACTATAACATCACGGCAGTCACGTTATTTCGCGATAACACACTCCCTCTTGGGTTCTGCTGCTTAAGTAACACCAAGAAGTACCAAAATCATTTCAGAACGTTTCAACTTCCAGAATTTGAAATTCCAGTGAATTTACTGGAAGAACTGGTTTCCAGGACACTAAGACTGCGTCTCAAACCTCATACTGCTACTACACTCAAAGATGGAAGCCCACCATTAACTATTAGGACACTCTCTAGCGTAGTACGTGTGGTGCAGCAGTGTGTGGATTGAGACGCAGCCGCAGTCTTGTGTACGGGCTGCTCCTGCAGCGCCGCTGGGAGCGCGTGGGTTGATTAAAAGCAGCTTGTTTAATTAAATGCTCCCGCGGTAATGCCAGGCCGTGACAGGTGGAGCCCAGAGCTATAATTAAACCTCCTGGCTCCGAGGGCCTCAGGGGCCACGGGATCAGTCCTGTGGGTGACACCAATACGGACACGCACACAGTCATAACATCCTGCCTCCAGACGGAAATGAGCACAGACGTGAGGGCTGCGCAATTAGTCGCTTAAACACCACGAGCTGGTTTGTTTTTCAGTGAATGTAAATCAGGAATACGTTCTGCAGCATTTGTGGCGTCAGGCTGTTCTGTCTGCTGTGCTTTTATCACGTCTACATTTTTTTTGCTCTTTGTTTCTTTACAGGATTTGAGAAAACACCACCTGCCCTTTGATGAACGCAGCAGTAGAAATGCTCTGTTCTTCCCCCTCTCCTGAAAAGCTGCCATTTCCGACTCAGTGTGTTGTTGTAACAGTGACGTTACACTTTATTTGCGTGTATATATTTCACATATTTATGATAACTTTGTTTATATACATCCATACATCGACTCAGAAATGCTAATCCCAGGTGGTTTTAACTTAAACTGGTTAACCGATGCACCCCATCACCTGAAGGAAGTGTGTGTGGAAATCTACGTCTAACGCAACTAATTACAGAGCCAACACTAACCAACGTCCATGATCCCATGGTCTGCGTTGCTATGGTGACCAGCCGTCTGCGCTGATCTTCAGGGATAAAGGGTGAATCAGCAGTTCTACATTAACTCCAGCGTTTAAGACCATTTACTGTTAAACTGTGTTGAAGGACCAGCAGAGCTTCATTTTACTGTAGAGGAGGATTATTTTATTATTACCTACTGATCTGATTCAGCTGTGGAGCCACATGTTGCCGACCCCTGGCCTGGAGCCGGCCAAGCCTGGGTTAACAGAGAAAGTCGTAAACTGCTGTTGTAAAGCAAGTTAACTGTGTCTGTGTTTATTATGGTTAGTGAAGCTGAAACGGTCAGAGTCGGAGTTTGTTAGACCCCAAACGTGCTACTTCTTGTTGTCCAAGTACAAGACGAAACTGGCATAACGTATATCTTTAAGCTATTTCTCCTCTTTTTCTTTTTGGCTCCAAGTGTGTATGTACTTTGTTGAAACGGTATAATCTCTGTTTTCACCTCACTCAAACACCTCAGGCAACATAATAATATACTCATACTAAAAGCTGTTTGGGGGCCCCCTGGTGGCCACAGGGCCCTAAGCAACTGCTTATGGGACAGGGCCTTAGTGGGCAAAGCACTTAATACCGTCAGTACTAGAAAAAGTACAGGAGTGGACAGTCTGGGCCCCTTTTTTCTAAAGCTTGCAACCCCGATTATTTTACAACATATTACATATATTTTTATCCAGCAGAATTCCCAGTGTCTGGAAAACAGCACAGACGTGTATCTCCACTTCACAAAGGAGGTGATGCCACTGATCTTAATAACTATAGAGCGTCTCGAAACTCATGCTTAGCCAAGACCTTAGAAACCTTAGTAAATGATCAACTCAAGGCATTTCTGCATAGAAATTCAATCTTAGACACCCTTTTAGTGCCGTCCATAAAAATAAACACTGTGCTGCCATTTTCCTTGACCTCTCTAAAGCCTTTGGTACAGTTAATTAATCTCTACTTTAAAACAATCTACATGACATTGGTTTCAATCTCAGGGCTACTAGCTGGATTAGAAACTATCCCTCCAATAGACAGCAACGTGTGGCTCTAGGGCCGTGTAAATCAGAGCTACTTCCAGTAACAAAGGGGGTCCCTTAAGGTTCGATCCTTGGACCAGTGTTATTTAATATTTATATGAACGACATTGCCACTTCAACTGTTGCGTGCAAAGTACACTTACATGCTGATGACACTATCTTGTACCGCTCAACTGACTTGGTACTGCAGTAGCTGGACTTCATTACAGGAACCTCTAAAGCTTCGCTCTCTGGTGTCACATGAACATTTAAACTTTGTCTCTGACCACCTCTGTATTTGATTTTGCATCGTTTTAAATATGACTTTAGGTATGATTTAGCAATGTCTTAGCTATTGTATTTACTTTTGTACTTTTATTTCTTTGATTCTCATCATTCTATTTATTTCTTTTATTAGTATTCTTTTTATTCATTTTTTTGTCAATTTGTCACATCTATTTTTTATTTTATCAATTTGTTTTTAGTTATTTCATCATTATCTGCTCTGTTGCTTAAGTCATTATATTGTAATTTTAATCGTGTATTGACAATAGTTTATTGGTACCATCTTATTATAAAATTTTATATGTATATATATATTTATATATATACTTTTATGATTTTTATTGATTTTTTTTTTTTTTACTGTACAAACTTTCTATCCCTGATTCCTGTACTACTCGGCTACACTGTAAATGCGGGTCTCCCTCAATTTATTCAGAGTTTAAATAAAGGTTGATTGATTGATTGGTATGAGATCTCTGAACTGCTTTTAACTCACTGAAGTCGACCACATCTTACACAACAAAAATCTATATCTACCATTAATACTACCTTAAACTCTCACATACTACCTTAAAATCTCACATACTACCTTAAAATCTCACATACTACCTCAAACTCTCACATACTACCTTAAAATCTCACATACTACCTGAAAATCTCACATACTACCTTAAAATCTCACATACTACCTTAAAATCTCACAACGTCAAACTCTCACAACGTCAAACTCTCATATCACTCTCACATACTACCTTACACTCTCACATACTACCTTAAACTCTCACATACTACCTTAAACTCTCACAACGTCAAACTCTCACAACGTCAAACTCTCACATCAAACTCTCACATACTACCTTAAAATCTCACAACATCAAACTCTCACATCAAACTCTCACATACTACCTTACACTCTCACATACTACCTTAAACTCTCACATACTACCTTAAACTCTCACAATGTCAAACTCTCACATCAAACTCTCACATACTACCTTAAAATCTCACATACTACCTTAAAATCTCACATACTACCTTAAAATCTCACAATGTCAAACTCTCATCAAACTCTCACATCAAACTCTCACATACTACCTTAAAATCTCACATACTACCTTAAACTCTCACATACTACCTTAAAATCTCACATACTACTTTAAAATCTCACAACGTCAAACTCTCACATCAAACTCTCACATCAAACTCTCACATACTACCTTAAAATCTCACATACTACCTTAAAATCTCACGTCAAACTCTCACAACGTCAAACTCTCACATCAAACTCTCACATACTACCTTAAACTCTCACATACTACCTTAAAATCTCACATACTACCTTAAAATCCTATAACGTCAAACTCTCACAATGTCAAACTCTCACATAAAACTCTCACATACTACCTTAAAATCTCACATACTACCTTAAAATCTCACATACTACCTCAAACTCTCACATACTACCTTAAAATCTCAAAACGTCAAACTCTCACAATGTCAAACTCTCATATCAAACTCTCACATACTACCTTACACTCTCACATACTACCTTAAACGCTCACATACTACCTTAAAATCTCACATACTACTTTAAAATCTCACAATGTCAAACTTTCACATCAAACTCTCACATACTACCTTAAACTCTCACATACTACCTTAAAATCTCACATACTACCTTAAAATCTCACGTCAAACTCTCACGTCAAACTCTCACATACTACCTTAAACTCTCACATACTACCTCAAACTCTCACATACTACCTTAAAATCTCACATACTACCTTAAAATCTCATAACGTCAAACTCTCACAATGTCAAACTCTCACATCAAACTCTCACATACTACCTTAAACTCTCACATACTACCTTAAAATCTCACATACTAACTTAAAATCTCACATACTACCTCAAACTCTCACATACTACCTTAAAATCGCACAACGTCAAACTCTCACAATGTCAAACTCTCATATCAAACTCTCACATACTACCTTACACTCTCACATACTACCTTAAACGCTCACATACTACCTTAAAATCTCACATACTACCTTAAAATCTCACATACTACTTTAAAATCTCACAACGTCAAACTCTCACAATGTCAAACTCTCATATCAAACTCTCACATACTACCTTACACTCTCACATACTACCTTAAACGCTCACATACTACCTTAAAATCTCACATACTACTTTAAAATCTCACAATGTCAAACTCTCACATCAAACTCTCACATACTACCTTAAACTCTCACATACTACCTTAAAATCTCACAACGTCAAACTCTCACATCAAACTCTCACATACTACCTTAAACTCTCACATACTACCTTAAAATCTCACAACGTCAAACTCTCACATCAAACTCTCACATACTACTTTAAAATCTCACATACTACCTTAAAATCTCACATACTACCTTAAAATCTCACAATGTCAAACTCTCATCAAACTCTCACATACTACCTTAAACTCTCACATACTACCTTAAAATCTCACAACGTCAAACTCTCACATCAAACTATCACATACTACCTTAAAATCTCACATACTACCTTAAAATCTCACAACGTCAAACTCTCACAACGTCAAACTCTCACATACTACCTTAAACTCTCACATACTACCTTAAACTCTCACATACTACCTTAAAATCTCACATACTACCTTAAAATCTCACAACGTCAAACTCTCACGTCAAACTCTCACATACTACCTTAAACTCTCACATACTACCTCAAACTCTCACATAGTACCTTAAAATCTCACATACTACCTTAAAATCTCACAACGTCAAACTCTCACAACGTCAAACTCTCACATACTACCTTAAACTCTCACATACTACCTTAAAATCTCACATACTACCTTAAAATCTCACGTCAAACTCTCACGTCAAACTCTCACATCAAACTCTCACATACTACCTTAAACTCTCACATACTACCTTAAAATCTCACATACTACCTTAAAATCTCACATACTACCTCAAACTCTCACATACTACCTTAAAATCTCACATACTACCTTAAAATCTCACAACGTCAAACTCTCACAACGTCAAACTCTCACATCAAACTCTCACATACTACCTTACACTCTCACATACTACCTTAAAATCTCACATACTACCTTAAAATCTCACAACGTCAAACTCTCACAACGTCAAACTCTCACATCAAACTCACACATACTACCTTACACTCTCACATACTACCTTAAAATTTCACATACTACCTTAAAATCTCACAACGTCAAACTCTCACAACGTCAAACTCTCACATCAAACTCACACATACTACCTTAAACTCCCACATACTACCTCAAACTCTCACATACTACCTTAAAATCTCACATACTACCTTAAAATCTCATAACGTCAAACTCTCACAACGTCAAACTCTCACATCAAACTCTCACATACTACCTTACACTCTCACATACTACCTTAAAATCTCACATACTACCTTAAACTGTCACATACTACCTTAAAATCTCACATACTACCTTAAAATCTCACAACGTCAAACTCTCACAACGTCAAACTCTCACATCAAACTCACACATACTACCTTAAACTCCCACATACTACCTCAAACTCTCACATACTACCTTAAAATCTCACATACTACCTTAAAATCTCATAACGTCAAACTCTCACAACGTCAAACTCTCACATCAAACTCTCACATACTACCTTACACTCTCACATACTACCTTAAAATCTCACATACTACCTTAAAATCTCACAACGTCAAACTCTCACAACGTCAAACTCTCACATCAAACTCACACATACTACCTTAAACTCCCACATACTACCTCAAACTCTCACATACTACCTTAAAATCTCACATACTACCTTAAAATCTCATAACGTCAAACTCTCACAACGTCAAACTCTCACATCAAACTCTCACATACTACCTTACACTCTCACATACTACCTTAAAATCTCACATACTACCTTAAAATCTCACATACTACCTTAAACTGTCACATACTACCTTAAAATCTCACATACTACCTTAAAATCTCATAACGTCAAACTCTCACATCAAACTCTCACATCAAACTCTCACATACTACCTCAAACTCTCACATACTACCTTAAAATCTCACATACTACCTTAAACTGTCACATACTACCTCATACTCTTATATACTACCTCAAACTCTTTAATTTCAAAAAGTAAGGAAAATTCAGTTTTCTGTGTTATGGGCCCTTTAATAGCTTTGGAATCATGTACTGTCTGCAGATGCACTTGGGCTGTTTATTATACTGTCCACGTGTTTTGTATATGAATATAATTTTCTGAGAAGCCTTTTCTTTTCATCGATGTTTTTCTTTTAAAGCCAACGTAAGTCCACATTATTAAGCCTTGTGTGGTGTTCAGGTCTGTGGGACTAATTTTCAATGTTTACCAAAAGAAAAAATGATATGATTTATTATCATTTCAACCTCAGATTCTTGGTCTTCACTCATTTGCTCTGAAGAACATATAAAATAACTCATTTTCAGTGTCTTCACACTGTTCACCCCCCACACATTCATTTTACATGTGTTTGGGTGAACCTGAGGGAGTAAAAGTGTGGAGGTGCTGTGTCCTTCACTCTGTTCTTCTCCTACTTGGCCTGCTGTTAGTGTGTGTGTGTGTTTGTGTGTGTGAGGGTGGATAACATGGACAGGCTGCTGACTGGCTACAGCTGCTAAAGGAGAATCCTACACTGGACACTTCTATACATCTGGTATTTTTAACCCTTGGAGATGGTTCTTTAGAAAGGAAAACTGTTCTGTTTAGAACCATTAACACAGAAAGAACCCTTTGCATCTTTAAAGTGTTGTTTGCCTTTTCAGATTGATGGAGAGTGTTTTGTAGATGATTCTACACCGATCAGGCATAACCTTCTGACCACCTCCTCATTTCTACACTCACTGTCCACTCTATCAGCTCCACTGACCGTTTAGTTCCACTCTGTAGTTGCATGGTCAGAATGTTATTCCTGATTGGTGTATATAGAGTCCTTTTTGAAGAGGGTTCTATATAACACCAAAAAAAGGTGTTGTTACAAGCCAAAAAACAATGTACCCAGGTTATTCGTTATTCCATGAAAAATCAGCTATGTAAAATGAAAAACAATTATGATTTCCTTTTTTTTTTTTAAATCTTCATTTTTTTTCATGCACTCCCCCAAGTTAATCCCAACTGTTGGCCATTTATGTACATGCCACCAAATAAATCACAGCTGAGACAGGATTCTTATACACTTTATACATGATAGTCACCAGTTATAGATATACATATTTATAATACTACAGTACCACATAAGATACACATACAGTTTTCACTATTTTACTGTGAGCTAATCTGCAGCTAAGGAGGGGTAAGAGGAGGACCTGGCGGACGCTGAGGGTGAGAGAGGGATTTCCTTTAACAGGAAAAGAAGGCAGCGCTGGGGGAATCGTTCATCAACTGAGTGTGAAAAGTAAAAACTCCTAAATACAGAACGACAGGGTGAGGGTTGCTTTTCCTTGTATACGTTCTAAAGGCAATCAGACAAAGATAACGGTGCTCAGTCTGCTCAGCCACAGAGGGGTTTCCACCACCATCCGAAAACTCCCAACCGAAAGTCCTCTCTGCTCCAACAGCGCTGGACGTTTTGCAGGAGGAGTGCTGCCTGAAAGATCTTAAAGCAAAAGTTTGGCCATAAAAACACATTTAGACAATTTATCCCTTTATATGTAGCTAATCAGTAAACACAAGTTTGGTGTCTGAACCCTGCTAGAAAAATTAGCATGGCTGGTCAAAAATGTGTAAGAATGCTGGTCAACCAGTATGACTATGCTGGGTGACCAGCTATACCAGCACCAGACCAGAATAAACCAGCATAATCCAGCTTAGAATAGCAAGACTGGTCCCCAGCGAAACCAGCACATGTTGTGGTTTGGGTTCTGGTATGCTGGTCAGCCAGTATGACCATGCAGGGTGACCAACTAAACCAGCACCAGACCAGTATAAACCAGCTTAGACCAGCATGGCTGGTCACCAGCAAAACCAGCACATGTTGTGGTTTGGATCCTGGTATGCTGGTCAACCAGTATGACCGTGCTGGGTGACCAACTAAACCAGCACCAGACCAGTATAAACCAGCATAAACCAGCTAAGACTTGCATGGCTTTTTTTTCAGCAGTTAAGTTAGCTTTGCATTGGAGCAATGAGGCTAATTTAGCTAAGCAGGCTAACAGAAGCTAATGCTGTGGTAGACTTAACGACTCGGAGCGTGTTTTGACCTGCAGAGTGGGCAGTTAGAAACCACATTTAAGGTCATTCACCTCAGCAAACTTTAAAATCCTGCCTGTTTATCGGCTGCAACACCACCATAACACCAGCGATTAGCATCTTAGCGTAGCTTAGAACAGTAGCAGCAGCCACTGTGAAGGCCAAATGCTCTACTTGTCTGTTTATAGACATATAGGTTATAACATATAGACATATATAACGGCACTACTGTGGAGGAGGTTCGTTACATTACACGTTTGTAGAGTTTGTGATGATTTAGATGTGCAGCTAGCGTGATGCTAACTGTTTATAAGCTTCCACAGCTGTTAGCTACATTAGCCTCGTAGCTCCAGTGCTAAAACTAAACCAGGCAAACTTCAGACGCCAAACACGTCCCATTTCTCATCATAATACACTATTAAATGGTTCTCCAAGGGTTCTTTATTGAAGTGGAAACCATGACTTCTCTACAGAACCATCCGCATGCTGAAATGTTTCTTTGCATGGTGGATTGTAGCACCAAACAGGGCTCCTCTACTGCTCCGATGTCAAGCTTGCAACAGCAGCAGAACCCTTTATTGGTGCTATTTAGAACCACATAAAACACACTCTCTATCAGCCTGAAGAACCCTTTCACCATGCAGAAGAACCAAAGGGCTCCCTTTACTAAAGAACCCTTGAAAAAAACATTTTTAAAAGACTGTAATTTTGATTTAAGGGACTAAAGGTGTGGAAATTCGGTTCTCGGCAAACAGTCACTTTAGCAATTCGCTCTCGCCGCTTTCAGTACCAAGTCGTTTCGAGCAAGAGGAGGAAATGCACCGTCTAGAGCAGGTTCTGGAGAGTGAAAGGCTTCTGGACACATCTCCACACTGAGAAGTGTGAGAGCCACAGCTCTGAAGTGCTGTTCCTCAGATAATCACCCCCTTCTTTTTTTTCCTGAAATCAGCAGCAGGCCCAGTTCTGTGGTTCTAGGCGCCAGGCTGCGAGGGGCGTATGGCTATCATAGATACACATCTGTAAGAGAATACAGCAGTTTTTGTCTTTTTCACACAGCTTTAATAGAATACAGTGATGACCATCAGTAACACACTCCTTTGTACCTCTTCCATTTTTTCCCTCTCCCCATCTGCCTCAGTTCTTCCCTCCGGATACCCGAAAGACAGTCCCTCCTCACTCATGGCTTGTGTAGGTTCATTATTGCTTACAGGGGGGGGGCAAGGAAAGCAGTACATGAACACGAAAGTGGTGAGAGAGCGAGGGAAGGAGAGAGGAAGAGAGAGAGAGAGCGAGGGATCAGTGGAGAAGAGAGCAGGACATTGCGGGCTGGTCCGTCCACTGAGGCCAAAATGTGGTTAACTACTGCGTCCGTCTCAAGTGTCCAAAGCGGGTTGCCCTGGGACGGAGGAACACTGGCGTTTCTCGGACCACTCGGACGAGTATGTGAGGGTGGTCAGAAGTTTCGTCCTGCTCAGATGTTTTCAAGTACTTTTGTCAGTGGTAACGTACGGGATAAAAACCACATGATAAAAGGAGCTCTGTGTTTATCTGAGTTAACAACGATGACTTAATTATCACATTAATAAGACAGACGTCATATACACCCCCCCCAAACGTTACGCAAACACACGCACACACATATTCCACACACCCGGAAACATACGTATATACATATATATGTGAATTTACTACAGTTTCATTATATATATATATTTGTGCCCCGTGAGACGTAAATGAGGGAAATAGGGGTTCGGAAGGATAGTTCATTAACAGCCTAGCTTAAGCCTAACTACACTCGGTTCAGGTCAGTCTGGACTTCAGCACCGCCCGAACGAAACGGAAATCGGCATTCCTATTCAAATGTGAATGATGACCGCCTTTCATATCCTAATAAACAGCACAACAGTCCGGCCTGGGACGCATCACAAAGTAGCATCCTGATTCTGACGCATATAAAACTCAGATATGCTGAAAAGAAGAAAAACGGCTACTGTCGTCCTCCTAATCAAGAGCGCTAGACTTCCTGAAGAAGCTACTGTGGTGTGTCTGAAGATGGGAGGTCGTCAGTACAGATACATTCCAAAAAGGTTCAGGCAAACGTCTTCATCCTCCTAGTGAAGTATGGATATGAGGGCTCTGTGTACATTCTCAATCTTCATATACATTCTGCTCCAGACGACGTGCTTCAAACCGGCCAAATCATAGCATCCGTCTACTGTGAGATGCCAAAAAATCTGCCCGCAGTGATGGACATGAGACCATGAGGCCATTATCCTGGGCTTGGCTTTTAGTGAGCCCTGAAGATGCTGCCTTCATGTGATATCAGAATCAACCTGATAGTCGTACATGAACGTCCCTTCAATCGTAGTTACAAGTGGGAGACAATTTCAATTGCGGTCAACGTACCAACCTTCTCATATGGATTAAATATACAAATTTACATTTACCGCATTTGGCAGACGCCTTTATCCAGAGTGACTTACAATTTGATCATTTTACACAGGGAGGCGAAGGCAGTGTTGGGAGTCTTGCCCAAGGTATAGTGTAGGGTGGTTACCCAAGCGGGGAACTGAACCCCAGTCTACAGCACAGAAGGCAGAGGTGTTAACCACTCCACTATACACACATATGCCTTTATATTAAAACATATACACGAGTTGATGAAATGGATGTAATAGTGTCCTATGTTAATACCTATATATCAAACATGTCGGGCACATATTCTGAAAAGTATATAAAAAATATTTCCTTCGCCTTTGTTTATGGGTTGATACTTTGAAACCTGGTTTTAGTGGGCAATGGTAAGTAATTGAGAATGTTTTAAATTCAAATGTCCAATTCTATTCAACCTTCAACTGAGTTATCAATTACAACTTCATTCGTTTTTAAATTTTCACCTGAATTTTCAATTTTCTATTTTAGTTTTCAATCCATTCGATTCTTCCAATCATGGTTGTAGTGAGCAATGGCATGTTCCTTATTTTTCTAAGTGCCACATCTCCACTGAATTTTCAATTTCCATTTCAATTCCATTTCATTTTTAATTGAATTTTCCATTTCAATTCCAATTTTTGGTTTTCAATTTTAACAGAATTTTCAATTTTAGTTTTCCATCCCTTCAGTTCTTTCTATTGTGGTTTTGAGCAATAGAAATGAGCAGTGGTATATTCTTAACTTTTCTAAATGCAATCCACAATTTAATTCAATTTCAATTTTTTTTCAGAAACTATTCTCTAGCTCAGGGCTTCACAAACCCCCATGACAATAATCCACATATGAAGTATGTAGTTAGAAATTAAATTTTTTTTTTATGTTTGTTTTGTTTGTGTTTTGCCTGAACAGTCATATCCGGCTCTTTTGCACACAGCAGACAAAACTGGACAGGACATTCCTCACTTTCAGATGTCCGATCTAACTGTCCATTCGTTTTGAACTGAAAATGCCATTATTATATTATTATTATTATAGTTGTTTCCACACATTGGAACGAGATTATTTGGTCTGACAAAAAGACTTTAAGCACAAAGTCAAAAATCGTGGTCTACATACTGTGAGATACACAGAGATACTGTGATGGTTATGTAAACGTTTTAATTGGTAAAAATGCTAGAAAGACCTCAAAACAGATCAGGTTAGTTAATCAGCTGAAAATTAAGATTTCTGAATGATGGCTTTGAAGATGGACCATCTGATAAGACCTGAAAGCAGCACTCCAGAAGCCTAGGTGGTCAGTAGAATCTGTAATCTAAACGCAGCTGTATGAGTGAGGTTACACAGACGCTTGCTCTGGACGTGGATGAAAGAAAACAGTCCAGAGTTGGCAGCTATACTGCTGTATGAAAAGAACTACATATTACAAGTAGAATCATGGGTAATGTAGTTCATATATTGCCCACCCTTGGGTGATGTCCATCTATGAAGCTGTATTCTCTATTTATATGGTGAATTCTTGGTGATGGTGGAAATAGGGCAACACTTTCTGTGCATGTTGGGAGAAGAGCATGATTATAGATATTTCAGGCTGATGATTGGCTTATCCAGGCTCCGCCCACAAATGTGTTCTTTCTTAGCTAATGTCGAGGGTGTTGGACAAGCTTCAACAGTCTAAGTGTTGGCCCTAAATCTGGAGATCATGATGCCACAGCCATATGTAAGTGGGTCTCCAAGAGCTCATAACGCTCCTCTTTCTGTCAGGGTGGGTAGATGGCCCCCCTCTCCCCAAGATCGCTCAGCAGGCATCTTTAGCTGATGTAACAGAATTAGCAGTTAGCATGTTAAGCTCTGATGATGTTGCGTCAGCAGCAGTTTGAAAATATCTTAGTAGCATCGTAGCTAGCTGGGTGAAATGGCAATGACTAAACTGGGGAGAAAACTGGGTGAACCTGCAAAACAAACAATGCAATTTTGTGTAATCAAGCTAATGCTAGCATGTCTGCTATCTTCTCTTTGCTGTTAGCAATTTAGCTAGTTTAAATTAGCTATGACAGCACAGTCCAGCTCATTAGCACAGCATTTTAAACTGGAACCTCACCATTCGTGAGCCTAAACACCAACCTGAATTCTGTAAAGCCTGTCCAACGTCACGACAGCAGCTATGAAAGGCTAACGTTAAAGTCTGAGTCGTAACAGAGGACGTCAGTTTGCTCAAACTAGTGCGCTTACTCATAAAACAACAACAGGCATTTCTATATTCTATATTTTTAAACCTAGAAGAAAAGTCTGCGAAGAAAATGTATATTCTGTGGGAAAAATTTGAGATGCGTTCTCCACTTCCCCTCATTGAGCATCCTCGTTATGAAGGACCAGAGACGGGATGATTAATCACTTGGGCTCAGAGCATGCGACACACAGAGAAGGCACGAATTACGCCGCTTTAAATAAACTACTGCCAACTGAGACACGTGAGGGAAACACCTCTCCTCCCTACCATCATGCTATGAAGAAAAAGCCAAATCTGAACACTGCACCAGTCCTGTACTCTGTTCAATAGTAACCTGGAGATGTTTCTCATCATAATCAGACAGTCAGTCTGGATTTAGTGATGCTTTGAAACAAGAAACAAGGTCAAAGTGAGAACGGGAAGTAAAATGTCTATAATGCACTGATACTGCATGTAGAACTACGCTGTACTTCTTTCTTTGGTTTAAAAGATTGTAAACAATCTGAATAGGTTTCATACTGCATCTATATTTGCTATACTGGATAGTAAAAACATAACGGTGGCTGTTAAATGTGTGTCTAGTGTCAGTCCAAAAGCCTGTAGCAATGAGAAAAAGAAGAGGAACATGTTTCAAGTGTTTGGGGTCTAAGTCTGGGTGATGTGGCAGAAATCCATTTTAAATTGCCCTGTCCAGGCTCCGCCTACTCTTTTGTAGCTACTGTTGTGAAACTAGACAAGCTTTACAGAACGCAGGTAAAAGGCCCATCAAACCACCATCAAATCACATCAGCCTGAATGAATAACCGACTCTAAATGTAGGCATTGTGATACAGTCTGTTCTGCTGTTCCTCAGTAGGTTACGTGGGGTCTGTAAACCTCACAACAGCACCTATGAAACACATTTGTGGGCAGAGCCCGGAGAGGACAATTCACAGTTCTGACCTGAAGAGTCCGCACTGATAGCTCTGAGATAAACCTTATTCTTCTAGGAAATCTGGACTGGGCAGGTTCTGCAGAACTTTAACTAAGCTTGAAAACTACAAAAACAATCATGTACGACAAACAAATCAGGTCAGTGTTGTCCATCCCATCAGGAATGACTTCTTTAATCCGTTTCTTTAACTGTACATCAAACCTAATTAATTAAAAACAAAGCAGCCTCACAGCTAAACCAGAACAAGCAGAATAGTCGCAGAAACTGAGAAATGAAAGCTGAAATAAGCTGAGGTTAAGATTTCAGAGGTGATCCTAAAGAACTCTCTCAAAGGGGGGTGACAATTCAGCCCTAACAACACAGACAATAAAGAAGTAAAATTCTATTCCTGCATATAAACCGATCTCAGAAGTCTCTCCGCCAACTCTGACTGCCTGTTAGATGATACTGCAGGCTTTGGGGAGTCTGAAGTGAGTGAGGATGGTAAAAAGTGAATTTTAGACCATAAACTGGTGCAGATGGTGTGTCTGCTTAACCCTCAGTGTGAATATGAACAGTTCTGGGGGGCTGGCAGATATTAGGCATTAGTAGAAGGGGGGCTGCTGTAAAAATGCTCTCTTGGCCAAGTGAAAGCATCTTAAATGTTGGCATATCATGTCTGATATTTTTCATTATGAGAACATAAGATTATTCAACCTATTTCTATTGATATGAAGTGAAATGATCTCACCACGGATCAGTTCACGTAGGTTAAATCAAACAACCATCCACAAACGCAGATGCTTGATAAGATGACCCCAAATAGCAGAAATGTCTAGAAGTAGGCTGAACACCTCACAACAGGGTGAATCTTCTAATATTTACATTTATAATATGTTCTAATGATACATTATACGGTACTCCTGTTTGTGCATTCATGATGAAATCTCATCACAGTGTAAAACCCAACTGGCATTTTCAAAAAGAGATAAAAGGCCCCAAAAGTGAGGATACATCATTTAAATATGTATTCATTATAGTATTTATAAGGTCATTATATATTAGTAGTTATATGAATTATAAGGTTCACTCCATTATAAAAATTACAAGATGTATTATATTATAAGAATATATTAGAATTTGAATATTGGCCTCTACACTGTGCTAAATTTCATAATGAATGGACCAATAGAAATGCTCCAAAATGGCTTAGAATAAAATCCTGTTACCTAAACTTCCTTTCAAAGTTTTCCGTCTGTAAATTGATCATTTTAGAGATATGAGGTTTTGCCCCCGACAACGACATCATATAAGACAATTTGGTTGAATCTTATTCCAAAAACAATCTCATGATGAAAAATATTAGATATTTTTTCTGACATTTAAGATGCCAAGACATCATTTTCTGCAGCGTGGTTCGAGTATGTGTATAAATATATGTATATGTTTGCGCCCACTGTGTTCTTCAGCTTATAGCGGATGATATGAGTGTGTTCTAGTGTCGGAGGGTGAGCAGTATAATGCAGGTTTAGGGTTTAGACCCGGTTTTAGTCGTGTGTTACGCGAGGCAGGGCGACCCCGGGCCTGCTCTCTATGCAGCGGAGCGGATAGGGCACATTAGGGTGAGGGCTCGAAGGGCAGCAGAGCTCTCGAGCCATCAAAATCCGCCGCTTCTTCATCTCCCTCCTCAGCACCACTCCTTCCATCCTTCTCTTTCTCCTCCCCTGCTGGGGGAACAGAGCAGCCGCCTCTAGCCATTGTCCAGTCATGGGATTTGTAAATGAGGGGACTTGAGATTTAGGCCATTTTTGGTGCCTAAGCCCGCAGTAACCCTCCGTTTCCAAGTGGGGGCGCTGAACCCGGCCTCCGCCCGCCCCCAAGTCCGGCCAGAAGGTTCTGACTGGTGGGCCTTGGGCCTCCGGAGGCATCCGGAAGCAGCCTTTTTCTGAAAAAGGCTCTGGCCCAGTGATGCTCAGGCTGGTTCTGTCCGTAAACGAATCCATGCGATCTTCATACGCCAAATCAGCCGGAGCCGAGCACTGCTGCAGTGGCCAGCCGGCACGAGATTTCCCGCCGTTCTCTCCTCCACCGTCCTGACAAACCAACTCGCTCTGCGAAGTTTCCTCTTCTTCCTCCTCCTCCTGTTCCGGCTCTGCCTCCTCCACTGGCTCCTCCCCTGGTTCCTCTCCCTCCTCCTCTGGCTCCTCTGACGGCGGAGGTGCCCGCGGGTCCCTGAGGAATACCACGATGACCGTGATGTTGTCGCTGGAGCCGGCGTCGCGGGCCGAAGCCACCAGCTTGTGGGCCACCATGGTGGTGTCACCATTGTTCTCCTGCAGATGGTCACTGACCACTCGCGCCGCCTCGTCAGGGTTCACTGTGTCGTAGAAGCCGTCGCAGGCTAGGATCAGGTAGTCCTCTGTGCCGTCCAAGGGAAACGTGATGCGGTCAGCGTCACCGCAGATGTAAGGCTTATGCTCCGAGTCTCCTATTAGGGAAAACAGAAAGTTCAGAATGAACGATTAATGTTTATGGAACCAAAGTTTGCACACAAAGGTGTTCTGTTGTAGCGACTGTCACAAGATCGGACAAACTTTATAGAACACTGATACAATCCCATTCAATACCTACATTTAGAGTCGGTTATTATATAAACCGAGTCCGTTCTACAGTTTCTCATTAGGCTGAATGAATAACCGACTCTAAATGTAGGTATTGTGATATAAACCGAGTCCGTTCTACAGTTTCTCATTAGGCTGAATGAATAACCGACTCTAAATGTAGGTATTGTGATATAAACCGAGTCCGTTCTACAGTTTCTCATTAGGCTGAATGAATAACCGACTCTAAATGTAGGTATTGTGATATAAACCGAGTCCGTTCTACAGTTTCTCATTAGGCTGAATGAATAACCGACTCTAAATGTAGGTATTGTGATATAAACCGAGTCCGTTCTACAGTTTCTCATTAGGCTGAATGAATAACCGGCTCTAAATGTAGGTATTGTGATATAAACCGAGTCAGTTCTACAGTTTCTCATTAGACTGAATGAATAACCGACTCTAAATGTAGGTATTGTGATATAAACCGAGTCCGTTCTACAGTTTCTCGTTAGACTGAATGAATAACCGACTCTAAATGTAGGTATTGTGATATAAACCGAGTCCGTTCTACAGTTTCTCGTTAGACTGAATGAATAACCGACTCTAAATGTAGGTATTGTGATATAAACCGAGTCCGTTCTACAGTTTCTCGTTAGACTGAATGAATAACCGACTCTAAATGTAGGTATTGTGATATAAACCGAGTCCGTTCTACAGTTTCTCGTTAGACTGAATGAATAACCGACTCTAAATGTAGGTATTGTGATATAAACCGAGTCCGTTCTACAGTTTCTCGTTAGACTGAATGAATAACCGAATCTAAATGTAGGTATTGTGATATAAACCGAGTCCGTTCTACAGTTTCTCATTAGACTGAATGAATAACCGGCTCTAAATGTAGGTATTGTGATATAAACCGAGTCCGTTCTACAGTTTCTCATTAGACTGAATGAATAACCGGCTCTAAATGTAGGTATTGTGATATAAACCGAGTCCGTTCTACAGTTTCTCATTAGGCTGAATGAATAACCGACTCTAAATGTAGGTATTGTGATATAAACCGAGTCCGTTCTACAGTTTCTCATTAGACTGAATGAATAACCGACTCTAAATGTAGGTATTGTGATATAAACCGAGTCTGTTCTACAGTTTCTCATTAGACTGAATGAATAACCGGCTCTAAATGTAGGTATTGTGATATAAACCGAGTCCGTTCTACAGTTTCTCATTAGGCTGAATGAATAACCGACTCTAAATGTAGGTATTGTGATATAAACCGAGTCCGTTCTACAGTTTCTCATTAGGCTGAATGAATAACCGACTCTAAATGTAGGTATTGTGATATAAACCGAGTCCGTTCTACAGTTTCTCATTAGACTGAATGAATAACCGACTCTAAATGTAGGTATTGTGATATAAACCGAGTCCGTTCTACAGTTTCTCGTTAGACTGAATGAATAACCGACTCTAAATGTAGGTATTGTGATATAAACCGAGTCTGTTCTACAGTTTCTCATTAGACTGAATGAAAAACCGACTCTAAATGTAGGTATTGTGATATAAACCGAGTCCGTTCTACAGTTTCTCATTAGGCTGAATGAATAACCGGCTCTAAATGTAGGTATTGTGATATAAACCGAGTCTGTTCTACAGTTTCTCATTAGACTGAATGAATAACCGACTCTAAATGTAGGTATTGTGATATAAACCGAGTCCGTTCTACAGTTTCTCATTAGACTGAATGAATAACCGACTCTAAATGTAGGTATTGTGATATAAACCGAGTCTGTTCTACAGTTTCTCATTAGACTGAATGAATAACCGACTCTAAATGTAGGTATTGTGATATAAACCGAGTCTGTTCTACAGTTTCTCATTAGGCTGAATGAAAAACCGACTCTAAATGTAGGTATTGTGATATAAACCGAGTCTGTTCTACAGTTTCTCATTAGACTGAATGAATAACCGACTCTAAATGTAGGTATTGTGATATAAACCGAGTCCGTTCTACAGTTTCTCATTAGGCTGAATGAATAACCGCCTCTAAATGTAGGTATTGTGATATAAACCGAGTCCGTTCTACAGTTTCTCATTAGGCTGAATGAATAACCGCCTCTAAATGTAGGTATTGTGATATAAACCGAGTCTGTTCTACAGTTTCTCATTAGACTGAATGAATAACCGACTCTAAATGTAGGTATTGTGATATAAACCGAGTCCGTTCTACAGTTTCTCATTAGACTGAATGAATAACCGACTCTAAATGTAGGTATTGTGATATAAACCGAGTCTATATATAGATATAAACAGAGCGGCACTAGTAGCTGTTAATGAAGTGATGCTCTTTTATTAGAGGGTCTCATTTCAGAGGAAGATCTCAACCACTGCCCTGTAGCTCAGGAACAAGGGGCAACACTCCAAAACAAGGGGTAGGGGTTAAAATAAGAAATGGGACTGGGCCTAAGTCACCTAAGTCTGCATGCTTCTAACAGGCAGGAGAGCTACTGTACACTGTAACAAAGCTGCCTGGTGAATTTGTGATTTGGGAAACAGCCCAGCAATCCGAGCCCAGCGCTCTAAGAGAATTAGAGGTTAATCTGATTGAGCTGTCTTTGTATTTTGCAGATTGATTATCTACCGGCCATCAGGACACGGTGACTCATGAGGAATTTGCCCTGAGGCGGCACAGGAGGTAATAAACAAACAAACAAGTGCATGAATAAATCTTCCCAGAGGCCTGTGCTGTTTATCAAGCCATCCCATGACAAATTTGACAAGTGAGTCTATTTCAGACCAGGAAAGTCCTGAACGCCTTCTGGAGGTATTTTATGTGTTTTAAGTATCTTTCCCAGGTGGTCCCTCTGCTTTCAAATGAGTGTTTACTCTCCTGTGGAGTGCACTGCAGAGCACTCCATCTAGTTGTTTTGAACCGCTGTAATGGATAAAAGTCCTTAAAAAGCTCCACTCGTGGATGTAGAGCAGGTTCCAGGCGGTCGGAGAACACAGACTGTTACAGGCTTTTCTGCTGCTGGTCTGACTGGATGCCAGAACAGAGGGGATCCCTACTGACATCTGAGCTTCTGTTTTAGCCCAATGTCTCTCTCTCGCTCTATACTCTCTCTCTCTACTCTTTCTTCTCTATTCTACTCTCTCTTTTACTTTCTCTCTCTGTACATCCTTCTCTTCCTTCTGTCTTCTCTCTGTCTATCCTTCTCTTTCTTCTTTCTCTTTTACTGCTCTCTCTTCTCTCTGTCCATCCCTTTCTTCTTTCTCTTTTACTTTCTCTCTTTTCTGTCCATCCTCCTCTTTCTTCTCTCATTCTCATCTTCCTTCCCTCACTCTGTTCACCTTATTCTTTCTTCTGCTTTTCCCCTCTTACTCTTCTTCTCCCTCTCTGCTCTGCCTCTTTCTCTCTTTCTCTCCCTCTCTCTCTCTCCCTCTCCCCCCTCTCTTGCCCTCTCTCCCTCCCTCTCTCTCCCCCCTCTCTTGCCCTCTCTCCCTCTCTCTCCCTCTCTCTCTCTGTCTCTCCCTCTCTCTGTCTCTCTCTCTCGCTCCCTCTCTCTCTCCCACCCTCTCCCCCCCCCTCTCTCTTGTTCTCTCGCTCTCTCCCTCTCTCTCTCTCCCCCCCTCTCTTGCCCTCTCTCCCTCTCTCTCTCTCTCTCTCTCTGTCTCTCTCTCTCGCTCCCTCTCTCTCTCTCTCTCTAATTTTAATAAGATACAGGAGACAAACACAAACTTGAGAGCTCAGTCTGCTGCAGGGAAGGCAGTGCAGTGTTATTAAACATCCTGTGTGTGTACAGTTGTGATGTGTATTGTGGTTTTTACCTATAGCTCTGGACACGGACAAGCTGCCGTTCACTCTCCACGTCCCGAACCAAATCACGCAGCCGCCCAGCGCCTCGATCCGCTGCTTCTCATCCTGCACAAACACAACACAACATTACAGACGCTCTCAAATATCACTCAGCAAAACAGCCACACTGCCCGGGAGAGACTTAACGTGACAGTTCAGCGGTAATCACTGTCCCCTAATCACTGTCCCCTAATCACTGTACCTCTAATCACTGTCCCCTAATCACTGTACCTCTAATCACTGTCCCCTAATCACTGTACCTCTAATCACTGTACCTCTAATCACTGTCCCCTAATCACTGTCCCTCTAATCACTGTCCCCTAATCACTGTACCTCTAATCACTGTCCCCTAATCACTGTCCCTCTAATCACTGTCCCCTAATCACTGTCCCTCTAATCACTGTCCCCTAATCACTGTACCTCTAATCACTGTACCTCTAATCACTGTCCCCTAATCACTGTCCCTCTAATCACTGTCCCCTAATCACTGTACCTCTAATCACTGTCCCCTAATCACTGTCCCTCTAATCACTGTCCCCTAATCACTGTACCTCTAATCACTGTCCCCTAATCACTGTCCCTCTAATCACTGCCCCCTAATCACTGTACCTCTAATCACTGTACCTCTAATCACTGTCCCCTAATCACTGTCCCTCTAATCACTGTCCCCTAATCACTGTACCTCTAATCACTGTCCCCTAATCACTGTCCCTCTAATCACTGTCCCCTAATCACTGTACCTCTAATCACTGTCCCCTAATCACCGTCCCTCTAATCACTGCCCCCTAATCACTGTACCTCTAATCACTGTACCTCTAATCACTGTACCTCTAATCACTGTCCCCTAATCACTGTCCCTCTAATCACTGTCCCC
>NC_051228.1:1365000-1385000 GCF_015220715.1 Pygocentrus nattereri
AAACTCCAGGTCTACAGGAGTCAGACAGTAATCAGATAATGGGGAAACTCCAGGTCTACAGGAGTCAGACAGTAATCAGATAATGGGGAAACTCCAGGTCTACAGGAGTCAGACAGTAATCAGATAATGGGGAAACTCCAGGTCTACAGGAGTCAGACAGTAATCAGATAATGAGGAAACTCCAGGTCTACAGGAGTCAGACAGTAATCAGATAATGGGGAAACTCCAGGTCTACAGGAGTCAGACAGTAATCAGATAATAGGGAAACTCCAGGTCTACATGAGTCAGACAGTAATCAGATAATGGAGAAACTCCAGGTCTACATGAGTCAGACAGTAATCAGATAATGAGGAAACTCCAGGTCTACATGAGACAGACAGTAATCAGATAATGGGGAAACTCCAGGTCTACAGGAGTCAGAGAGTAATCAGACAATGGGGAAATGCCAGGTCTACAGGAGTCAGACAGTAATCAGATAATGGGGAAACTCCAGGTCTACAGGAGTCAGACAGTAATCAGATAATGTGGAAACACCAGGTCTACATGAGTCAGACAGTAATCAGATAATGGAGAAACTCCAGGTCTACATGAGTCAGACAGTAATCAGATAATGAGGAAACTCCAGGTCTACATGAGACAGACAGTAATCAGATAATGGGGAAACTCCAGGTCTACATGAGTCAGACAGTAAACAGATAATGGGGAAACTCCAGGTCTACAGGAGTCAGACTGTAATCAGATAACAGGGAAACTCCAGGTCTACATGAGTCAGACAGTAATCAGATAACAGGGAAACTCCAGGTCTACATGAGTCAGACAGTAATCAGATAACGGGGAAACTCCAGGTCTACAGGAATCAGACAGTAATCAGATAATGGAGAAACTCCAGGTCTACATGAGTCAGACAGTAATCAGATAATGAGGAAACTCCAGGTCTACAGGAGTCAGACAGTAATCAGATAATGGGGAAACTCCAGGTCTACATGAGTCAGACAGTAATCAGATAATGGGGAAACTCCAGGTCTACATGAGTCAGACAGTAATCAGATAACAGGGAAACTCCAGGTCTACAGGAGTCAGACAGTAATCAGATAATGGGGAAACTCCAGGTCTACAGGAGTCAGACAGTAATCAGATAATGAGGAAACTCCAGGTCTACATGACTCAGACAGTAATCAGATAATGGGGAAACTCCAGGTCTACATGAGTCAGACAGTAATCAGATAACGGGGAAACTCCAGGTCTACAGGAGTCAGACAGTAATCAGATAATGGGAAAACTCCAGGTCTACAGGAGTCAGACAGTAATCAGATAATGGGGAAACTCCAGGTCTACAGGAGTCAGACAGTAATCAGATAATGGGGAAACTCCAGGTCTACAGGAGTCAGACAGTAATCAGATAATGGGGAAACTCCAGGTCTACATGAGTCAGACAGTAATCAGATAATGGGGAATCTCAGATTTCATCAAGATTGAATCAGATTTCTGCTTTAAAACCAGCCAACAAACTCACAGAATTCATGACGTAAAACTTCATGCCATGTGTTTTTAAACGTTGCGCTGCTTCACCTGAAAATATGAATAAACATCGTCTAGAAGATGAAGAATCTTTAAATCCTTTACTTCCTGTTTGGTTTCAGTGCCTGTTTAAAAGTGTGTTGCTGCGTCTCGCAGCGGTGCTGCTCACGTACCGCTGTCTGATCTCACGCATGCGCAGACTGAGAAATCCGACAGAAATCAGAGTAAGCGTTCACAGTACTGAGAAATCTGATTCCTGAGCTAAAATCCAGCCTCTTCATCAGATTTCTTCAGATTTCTAGATCAGAGTTTGGTGTTTTACATGACTGTTTGAATAATCGGATAACTGCAGAAGTCCGATTATGATCAGGTTATTGAGGGCATGTAAACACACCCAACGTTTGCTTGAAAAAGGCTTAAAAAATAAAGGTTTTTATTTGAAAACCACTCTAGGACGCTGAGCATTGTAATAAAGCAATAATCATGTCTAATGAAACTATTAGATGAGCCTTAAAGACCTGCAGTAATGCATCTTCACCTCTTATTACCTTCTTTAATCTGGTAAAACACGAGCAGCGAACCTGAGGCCTCTCCTCTGCAGACGTCTCCCATTCTCTAGAACACGCAGCTGAATTAAATGGTACAATTTATGAATATGCAAATTAAAAGCGTTTGTGTTCTCTCTCGTCGAACGGTTTTAATTATCGGCAGCTTAAGAGTCATTTACTGGCTTTCGGAGCCGGTGAAACGGGATGAGTTCCTCACTAGTGAGAATAATCACTTCATTACTGAAGGATCCCTCAGGTGTCATTAATGTGTGGAAAGGAGGGAGAATAAAGAGCAGCCTTTCACTGAGCGGATGTAGACGTCCGCTATTAAAGAGCCCGTATTCTATACTTTTATCTTTTTCCCCACTTCTATTCAGCTCTAGGCTGAGTGGGCATGGCTAAAGAGCTGTAGGCTTAATGGGTGGGCCTAAACTGCTGAAGGCTGAATGGGTGGGCCTAAACTGCTGTAGGCTGAATGGGCGGGGCTAAACTGCTGTAGGCTTAATGGGTGGGGCTAAACTGCTGTAGGCTGAATAAGTGGGGCTAAACTGCTAATGGTTTAATGGGTGGGGCTTAACTGCTGTAGGTTGAATGGGTGGGGCTTATTTTCAGTGTTGTGTACAGGAGCAGGCAGGAAGCCAAGTCCACAGCAGGTGGGAACGGGACAAAGCGCAAGAAGAGAATTCCCACAAATTAATGAACAGCCTAAATAAACTACAACAATCACTAAATCATGCATAAACAATATGAGATGATAACAGTACAACAGTTACGATGACTGTGGTCATTCTAAAGAGCTGTGATCGACACGCAGATTCAGCAAAACACCTGAAATGACCTGTGGTTTAATTCCTGCTGTGTGTTTAAATGGTGAATAAATGGCAATTGGTGAAGTTCCAGCGAGCCTGATGACCACGACTGCCGTGTTACTTCAGCAGAGAATCATGTTTGTGAGCAGACTGTGTCAAATACTGGATGTCAGCTCACTTTGATGGAGCGGAACAAAACCTCTTGGTTGTGGGCGGGAGCGGGATAAATGATTTCGCTTTTCTGTGGGAGCAGGACTGAAAAAAACAGTCATGTGCAGACCTTTACTTGGAACCTCGACGGACGTGATCCCAAAAATAGTACCGGGTACCAGATTGGCCTAATGGAGAACCAAAAAAGGTGAGTCGAGTCGGGAGGTCACTTTATCTGCTTTTGCCTGAGAGTGAGTGCTGCTGCTGTTTAGCCAACAGCACCAGTAAAAACCATTCATTTATCAACAGCCTCCAGCCAGCGCGGACGTACACACCGCCACTCTGGGCTCCATAAAGAACTGGGCCAGCGCTTTATTGATTAAATACAATGCTATTAAAGGCCATCACTCCCTGCAGAACTGCCCTCAGCAGCAGATCCAGATAGTGAGGTCTGAGCGCTGGAGTACTCAGTTGATTCATCGGCTATTCCTAAAGGACATTTATCGGACGCTGTATGTGTGACTACTTTGCATGTCTTGCCATAATGTGATCCAAAATGAATTACTACATATTAACCCTTAGAACGTATGATAACAGAAGCATGCTGCGATTTTATACTGATGCTTTCTCACATTTTTCTTTTTATTCATTCTGTGTAAAAGAAAGCAGTGAGCATGTAAATAAGTACATCCTCTGTTTTACTGGATTGATATGTGCACAAATTATTTCTTATTATTTCTTATTATTTCTTATTACCCCGCGACCCTTACGGAGAAGCAGCTTAGAAAATGGATGGATGGATGGATGGATGGATTATTTCTTATTATTGGTCTATTGGTCTATTAAATGATGGTGATAATGGTTTTGTTATTTAACCGCAATAATTCTTTTCAGGTTCTTAAACTGCTTGATTGTACAGATATGCCACGAAAAATCAAGCTTCTGGTGAGTGTGTCAGTGTGTGTGTGTGTGTGTGAGAGTGTGTGTGTGTGTGCGCGTGTGTGTGTGTGTGTGAGAGTGTGTGAGAGTGTGCGCGTGTGTGCGCGTGTGTGTGTGTGTGTGTGTGCGTGTGTGGTACCTGAAGGTTAAAGAGTGCGTTAAAGTCCGGGATGACCACGTGTCTGTCCTCCATCTTTCTGCGCATGTTTTTGATGGCGTGGATGGACGTCTCGTAGTACGGCTGGACGTGGCGGCGAGTCGGGATGCCTTTCAGCCACAAACAGCACGTTTCACAGAGCTTATTAAACACCAGCCGGGCCAGCTTCACCGCCTCGATCTCTGCAAGACAGCACAAGTTTATTCATACAACACCTTTCACACAGTAGATAGATGGATGGACAGATGGATAGACAGATAGATGGATATAGACATAGATGGATGGATCGATGGATAGAGATGTACAGATGGATAGATAGATGGATAGATAGATAGATGGATGGACAGAAGGATAGATAAATGGATAGAGATGGATAGATAGATGGATAGATAGAAGGAGAGAAAGAAAAAGAAATAGTGAGAGTCACAGAGAGGCTAAAGATGTTTTTCTTGCTGCAGTCTCCTGAGGCTCAAACTGACATTCTCTCTTCTTTTCTCTTCTCTTCTTCTGCTCTGTGCCTCTTTTACATCTCTCCTTAGAGACTAAAACACACTCACTCGCTTACCTGTGTCCTCTACACTGCCCTGCACTCACACAGGCCTCAGTTACCCTCTCACAGCCGAAACTGCCAGAACTGCTTACACATTAGTCTCATACTCACTCAGGATTTACTCAATACTCACTCAGGATTTACTCAATACTCACTCAGTCTTTAATCAATACTCACTCAGGATTTACTCAACACTCAGTCAGTCTTTAATCAATACTCACTCAGGATTTACTCAATACTCACTCAGTCTTTAATCAATACTCACTCAGGATTCACTCAACACTCAGTCAGTCTTTAATCAATACTCACTCAGGATTTACTCAACACTCACTCAGTCTTTAATCAATACTCACTCAGGATTTACTCAACACTCAGTCAGTCTTTAATCAATACTCACTCAGGATTTACTCAATACTCACTCAGTCTTTAATCAATACTCACTCAGGATTTACTCAACACTCAGTCAGTCTTTAATCAATACTCACTCAGGATTTACTCAATACTCACTCAGTCTTTAATCAATACTCACTCAGGATTTACTCAATACTCACTCAGGATTTACTCAATACTCACTCAGTCTTTAATCAATACTCACTCAGGATTTACTCAGCACTCAGTCAGTCTTTAATCAATACTCACTCAGGATTTACTCAACACTCAGTCAGTCTTTAATCAATACTCACTCAGGATTCACTCAACACTCAGTCTTTAATCAATACTCACTCAGGATTTACTCAACACTCAGTCAGTCTTTAATCAATACTCACTCAGGATTTACTCAGCACTCACTCAGTCTTTAATCAATACTCACTCAGGATTCACTCAACACTCACTCAGTCTTTAATCAATACTCACTCAGGATTTACTCAGCACTCACTCAGTCTTTAATCAATACTCACTCAGGATTCACTCAACACTCAGTCAGTCTTTAATCAATACTCACTCAGGATTCACTCAACACTCAGTCAGTCTTTAATCAATACTCACTCAGGATTTACTCAACACTCAGTCAGTCTTTAATCAATACTCACTCAGGATTTACTCAGCACTCACTCAGTCTTTAATCAATACTCACTCAGGATTCACTCAACACTCACTCAGTCTTTAATCAATACTCACTCAGGATTTACTCAGCACTCACTCAGTCTTTAATCAATACTCACTCAGTCTTTAATCAATACTCACTCAGGATTCACTCAACACTCAGTCAGTCTTTAATCAATACTCACTCAGGATTCACTCAACACTCACTAAGTCTTTAATCAATACTCACTCAGGATTTACTCAACACTCACTCAGTCTTTAATCAATACTCACTCAGGATTCACTCAACACTCAGTCAGTCTTTAATCAATACTCACTCAGGATTTACTCAACACTCAGTCAGTCTTTAATCAATACTCACTCAGGATTCACTCAACACTCAGTCAGTCTTTAATCAATACTCACTCAGGATTCACTCAACACTCAGTCAGTCTTTAATCAATACTCACTTAGGATTCACTCAACACTCAGTCAGTCTTTAATCAATACTCACTCAGGATTTACTCAGCACTCACTCAGTCTTTAATCAATACTCACTCAGGATTCACTCAACGCTCAGTCAGTCTTTAATCAATACTCACTCAGGATTTACTCAACACTCACTCAGTCTTTAATCAATACTCACTCAGGATTTACTCAGCACTCACTCAGTCTTTAATCAATACTCACTCAGGATTCACTCAACACTCAGTCAGTCTTTAATCAATACTCACTCAGGATTCACTCAACACTCAGTCAGTCTTTAATCAATACTCACTCAGGATTCACTCAACACTCAGTCAGTCTTTAATCAATACTCACTCAGGATTTACTCAACACTCAGTCAGTCTTTAATCAATACTCACTCAGGATTTACTCAGCACTCACTCAGTCTTTAATCAATACTCACTCAGGATTCACTCAACACTCACTCAGTCTTTAATCAATACTCACTCAGGATTCACTCAACACTCAGTCAGTCTTTAATCAATACTCACTCAGGATTTACTCAACACTCAGTCAGTCTTTAATCAATACTCACTCAGGATTTACTCAGCACTCACTCAGTCTTTAATCAATACTCACTCAGGATTCACTCAACACTCACTCAGTCTTTAATCAATACTCACTCAGGATTTACTCAGAACTCACTCAGTCTTTAATCAATACTCACTCAGTCTTTAATCAATACTCACTCAGGATTCACTCAACACTCAGTCAGTCTTTAATCAATACTCACTCAGGATTCACTCAACACTCACTAAGTCTTTAATCAATACTCACTCAGGATTTACTCAACACTCACTCAGTCTTTAATCAATACTCACTCAGGATTCACTCAACACTCAGTCAGTCTTTAATCAATACTCACTCAGGATTTACTCAACACTCAGTCAGTCTTTAATCAATACTCACTCAGGATTCACTCAACACTCAGTCAGTCTTTAATCAATACTCACTCAGGATTCACTCAACACTCAGTCAGTCTTTAATCAATACTCACTCAGGATTTACTCAACACTCACTCAGTCTTTAATCAATACTCACTTAGGATTCACTCAACACTCAGTCAGTCTTTAATCAATACTCACTCAGGATTTACTCAGCACTCACTCAGTCTTTAATCAATACTCACTCAGGATTCACTCAACACTCACTCAGTCTTTAATCAATACTCACTCAGGATTTACTCAACACTCACTCAGTCTTTAATCAATACTCACTTAGGATTCACTCAACACTCAGTCAGTCTTTAATCAATACTCACTCAGGATTTACTCAGCACTCACTCAGTCTTTAATCAATACTCACTCAGGATTCACTCAACACTCAGTCAGTCTTTAATCAATACTCACTCAGGATTTACTCAACACTCAGTCAGTCTTTAATCAATACTCACTCAGGATTTACTCAGCACTCACTCAGTCTTTAATCAATACTCACTCAGGATTTACTCAATACTCACTCAGGATTTACTCAATACTCAATATTTAATAAATACTCACTCAGTATTTAATCAATACTCACTTAGGATTTAATCAACACTCACTCAGGATTTACTCAATACTCACTTAGTATTTACTCAATACTCAGTAACAGGCATTGAGCTATAAACCGAGTCTGTTCTACAGTTTCTCATTAGACTGAATGAATAACCGACTCTAAATGTAGGTATTGTGATATAAACCGAGTCCGTTCTACAGTTTCTCATTAGGCTGAATGAATAACCGACTCTAAATGTAGGTATTGTGATATAAACCGAGTCCGTTCTACAGTTTCTCATTAGGCTGAATGAATAACCGACTCTAAATGTAGGTATTGTGATATAAACTGAGTCTGTTCTACAGTTTCTCATTAGGCTGAATGAATAACCGGCTCTAAATGTAGGTATTGTGATATAAACCGAGTCCGTTCTACAGTTTCTCATTAGACTGAATGAATAACCGGCTCTAAATGTAGGTATTGTGATATAAACCGAGTCCGTTCTACAGTTTCTCATTAGACTGAATGAATAACCGACTCTAAATGTAGGTATTGTGATATAAACCGAGTCCGTTCTACAGTTTCTCATTAGACTGAATGAATAACCGACTCTAAATGTAGGTATTGTGATATAAACCGAGTCCGTTCTGCAGTTTCTCATTAGGCTGAATGAATAACCGACTCTAAATGTAGGTATTGTGATATAAACCGAGTCTGTTCTACAGTTTCTCATTAGGCTGAATGAATAACCGGCTCTAAATGTAGGTATTGTCATATAAACCGAGTCTGTTCTACAGTTTCTCATTAGACTGAATGAATAACCGGCTCTAAATGTAGGTATTGTGATATAAACCGAGTCCGTTCTACAGTTTCTCATTAGGCTGAATGAATAACCGACTCTAAATGTAGGTATTGTGATATAAACCGAGTCTGTTCTACAGTTTCTCATTAGACTGAATGAATAACCGACTCTAAATGTAGGTATTGTGATATAAACCGAGTCCGTTCTACAGTTTCTCATTAGACTGAATGAATAACCGACTCTAAATGTAGGTATTGTGATATAAACCGAGTCTGTTCTACAGTTTCTCATTAGACTGAATGAATAACCGACTCTAAATGTAGGTATTGTGATATAAACCGAGTCCGTTCTACAGTTTCTCATTAGGCTGAATGAATAACCGGCTCTAAATGTAGGTATTGTGATATAAACCGAGTCCGTTCTACAGTTTCTCATTAGGCTGAATGAATAACCGACTCTAAATGTAGGTATTGTGATATAAACCGAGTCCGTTCTACAGTTTCTCATTAGACTGAATGAATAACCGACTCTAAATGTAGGTATTGTGATATAAACCGAGTCCGTTCTACAGTTTCTCATTAGACTGAATGAATAACCGACTCTAAATGTAGGTATTGTGATATAAACCGAGTCTGTTCTACAGTTTCTCATTAGACTGAATGAATAACCGACTCTAAATGTAGGTATTGTGATATAAACCGAGTCTGTTCTACAGTTTCTCATTAGGCTGAATGAATAACCGACTCTAAATGTAGGTATTGTGATATAAACCGAGTCCGTTCTACAGTTTCTCATTAGACTGAATGAATAACCGACTCTAAATGTAGGTATTGTGATATAAACCGAGTCCGTTCTACAGTTTCTCATTAGGCTGAATGAATAACCGGCTCTAAATGTAGGTATTGTGATATAAACCGAGTCCGTTCTACAGTTTCTCATTAGGCTGAATGAATAACCGGCTCTAAATGTAGGTATTGTGATATAAACCGAGTCCGTTCTACAGTTTCTCATTAGGCTGAATGAATAACCGACTCTAAATGTAGGTATTGTGATATAAACCGAGATCGGTTCTCTGTTCCACTCCTGGGTGAACTGAACTCAAAGAGGAAGCGGTCCTGGGTCAGGAAAAAGCTCTAGTGTGAAAATGCCCTCAGTTTGTGATCAGGTCAGAACCTCCGAGCTGCTTCTTGTTTATTGTATATGTGATCAGTGAGCTCCTCCTTTAAAGCTTGCTGGTCTCTGACGGCACAATCTAAATTTAATCTGGCGTCTCTGCCCTGAGACACACGTCTGTCTGCCCTCCTCCATCTCTCCATCCCTCCCCCTCCACCCCTCCATCACTCAATCTCTCCATCACTCCCTCTCTGTCCCTCCACCAAAAATAAAAATGGACGCCGGTTATCAACGGCAATTTGGAATGATGGTACATAATCATAGTGTCTGTTTTTGGTGACAGTTCAAAGTGCAGTGAAAGTGACGCTTATAAAATGCTGCCAGACAGAAAACCCCATGCCTTGCGAGAAGTACTTTCGACACACAACCCCAATTCCAGTGAAGTTGGGACGTTGTGTAAAACATAAATAAAATCAGAATACGATGATTTGCAAATCATTTTCAACCGATATTCAGTTGAATCCACTACAAAGACGAGATATTTAATGTTCAAACGGATAAACTATTTTTTTTTGTAAATATTCACTAATTTTGAATTTGATGCCTGCAACACGTTCCAGAGAAGTTGGGACAGGGGCGTTTTTCCCACTGAGTTACATCACCTTTCCTTTAACACTCAATAAGCGTTTGGAAACTGAGGACACTGATTGTTGAAGCTTTGTAGGTGGAATTCTTTCCCATTCCTGCTTGATGTCCAGCTTCAGCTGCTCAGCAGTCCGGGGGTCTCCGCTGTCGTATTTTGAGCTTCATAATGCGCCACACATTTTCAATGGGAGACGGTCTGGACTGCAGGCAGGCCAGTCTAGTACCCGCACTCTTTTACTACGACGCCACGCTGTTGTAACACGTGCAGAATGTGGCTCGGCATCGTCTTGCTGAAATAAGCAGGACGTCCCTGATAAAGACGCTGCTTGGATGGCAGCAGATGTTGCTCCAAAACCTGTATGGACCTTTCAGCATTAATGGGGCCTTCACAGATGTGCAGGTTACCCCTGCCATGGGCACTAACACACCCCCCCCGCCCCGCCACCATCAGAGATGCTGGCTTTTGAACTTTGTGCTGAAAACAATCCGGACAGTCCTTTTCCTCATTGGCCCGGAGGACACAACCCACGACCCACGACCCACGACCACACGACCACCTCCATTGATTTCCAAAAATGAAGGTCACGGGCGTTCAGTGCTGGTTTTCTGCCTTGCCGCTTACCTGCAGAGATTTCTCCAGATTCTCTGAATCTTTTGATGATATTATGGACTGTAGATGATGAAATCCCTAAATTCCTGCAGTTGCACGTTGAGAAACGTTGTTCTTAAACTGTTGGACTATTTGCTCACGCAGTTGTTCACTAAGTGGTGAACCTCGCCCCGTCCTGGCTTGTGAACGACTGAGCCTTTCAGGGATGCTCCCTTTATACCCAATCATGACACTCACCTGTTTCCAATTAACCTGTTCACCTGTGGAATGTTCCAAACAGGTGTTTTTTGAGCATTCCTCAACTTTCCCAGGCTTTTGTTGCCCCTGTCCCAACTTCTTTGGAACATGTTGCAGGCATCAAATTCAATATGAGTGAATATTTGCAAAAAATGATAAAGTTTATCCGTTTGAACATTAAATATCTCGTCTTTGTAGTGGATTCAGTTGAATATAGGTTGAAATGGATTTGCAGATCATCGTATTCTGTTTTTATTTATGTTTTACACAACGTCCCAACTTCGCTGGAATTGGGGTTGTAGAAGGTAATTCATACTGGAATTATTACTTAAGCCGGGGTTACACTTCACGACTTTTACCCCGATTTTAGACCCGATTCTCAGTCTGGCTGAGTCTGAGCTGGTCGACTCTAGTCTGCAGATTTTTGGGTCAGTTTATTCTTTGTAGCCTTCTTTTCTTCTCTCTTTAGTTTTTGGGCAATGTCTTTTCTCAGCCCTCTTTTCTATTCTTTAAGTACCGTACGGGTCACCCCTCTACAAAGCTGTGACAAAGGCTACTGTTCACCACAGCCTTGCGTAGAGGAGTCTGCAGGTGTGTCGAGTTGGCTTTCCTAATCAGCCCGAGGGCTTCTGGGAATTGGAGTTCAATTGCAGGCTGGACCCTTCCAATAAAATATTGTTTACATATAAAGATGTGTGGATGGAAATGCAGCTAGTAATGCACACAAGTGATTTGAGAGCTAGTAGCTCCCCCTTGTGGCCTGCAGTTTGAATTATGATGATAATGCTCATTTTTACTCCTGTATGTGAGATCACTGTGTAACTGATACTGCGAAAAATACTGCAATACCGAAATGTATAATTCTGCCTTCGATCTGCAGCGAAGACGGCTAAGAGAAGCAAATCTCATTGGACGTGACATTAAACACTCAGAAATAACAAACCATTAATCGCACAAGCACCTGTAACGCAGATGGAGGACGGGCAGAAATCTAAAGCCCGAAGCCAGACGCCAACTCTCTCTTCTAATTCATCTGAAAGCCGTCTGGAGCATTCACAATCGTTCCCTCTTTCAATTCCTTTGCCATTTCTATTCGAATATAGAAAGTTAAGAAAGCAATTCAGGCCAGCGTGAAGTTAGTAAGTGACCTGAATTCGCAGTCGAATAGGAGAGGGTTTAAAATGTGCAGGATGGCCTACATTCATCGCTAACACTAGGCTGATCTATGCATGTCTGCAAAACTTCAGAACAGATTCTCTCCTCGTTTGAGCCTTTCTAGGACTTCAAATCATCACCGTCGTCTTTTGGGGTCATGAGTGTCGTCTGAAATGAACAGCAATGTCAAATGACTTCAGACTGCAGCAGTGCTTTCAAAGGCACTCTGACGCACACAAAGATGCTATTGCAACAAATCAAGAGCAGAAAGAAACCTGCTCTAATGAAGACGGTGAACTTCAGTTTACATAATGCAAATAAAACCAGTCAGAAGGGTTTCAGTGTGAGTAGGTGATGTGAGTAAAACGTGAACTTTGTGGAACTTTCTTAAGGAAAAAACATTAAATATTACAACTGAATAACTTAAGCCGGGGTTACACACGACTTTCCCCCCGATTTTAGCCCCGATTCTCAGTCTGGCTGAGTCTGAGCTGGACGGCTCTAGTCTGCACACTTTTGGGTCAGTCAGAGTCGACAGCTGGAGAGAGACTCGAGTCGTGTTTGAGGGCGCAGGCTCAGATTTACCCGAGTGCAATCTAGTGTAAACTGATCAACGACTCAATCAGAACACTCCTGCAACCGCCAATGAAAACGGAGAGCACGGAAGAAGAAAATACAGCAAAGTAAACGAAGAAAAACGGTGAAAAGTCTCACGTGTGTGGGGCGAAAGCTTCTTAATGAGCTGAGTTTAAGGCACAATCAGGTTTATGTACCTTTACAACTCTAAAAAATAGCAAACTGACCACATTTTTAAATCCATCAGCTACTCAAACGCGTTTACCTGCTGCTTCTTTACTGCACCAGCGCAGAGAAAACAGCCGCAGCCACTACATGTCTGTTTACCTGCGTGTCCATTAAGCTAGTGCTGGTACATATGGACGTTCTAGATTAAACAGACATCTGAAGCTTGTGAAAGGCATTAACATATCTGAGCTTGCATGTCCGAGTTTTACAGTGACCCTTTCAGACGCTGCTGTTTTCCATTTGTAGCAGCCGCCCGAAACCCGATTAGACATTTTTTCTCACTGCGATGTGTCTTCTAGCGTGTAAGGCCTTCTGTCCAGCTCCTGAAGTCCTAACCAATGGGAGAGCAGCTCAGCTGTATCTACCCGAATACCCCAGAGGGAACCATCCTGACTGGATCATTTTCTGTTGGGTGTTTCGAGATTTTAAACCCTTTCATTTCCAACCAAAACCTAACAATGAAATAAAAGCATTACTACACTATGTGCAGGGTTTAAATCCACAAGCATGATGATTCTATTTAGTAAAGATAGACTAAAAATGGATTTAAAACACTGAGACCATCACTGAGATGATTTAAACATAACTCAATGGGATTTTGTGTCTGGGGTGTACAGAAAGGTTGATGTAAAGCTCTACAGTGTTGCTTAAAGGAATAGTTTGGCAAAAAATTTGAATTTATCCAGTTTTCCCCTCTTACACTTGACTTCTGGAGTTGAACTGCTTCAGTTTTAGCTGTGATTTATTTTATCAATTAAAAAAGGACAAAAGCACTCAGAACCGCTGCGTTCAGCTATGCTAATGTGCTTTAGTCCATGTTTATAGATCACAGAGAGTCAAACAGAGTCAGAAACCTCATAATCAAGACTATTAGAGACACTGAACACCTCCACATGGTTTAAGGCGAATGAGTGATGATCTAGGAAGCCAGTTAGCACCATGCTAACTGCATAAGCATCTATTACTTGCTAGCTACATTAGCCTTGTAGCTCCAGTGCTAAAACTGGTGTGAAGTTGCAAAGCAGGCAAATTCAGCTTTCGGCCAAACCATCACTTTAACCACTGTTTACCTGGCTCACCACACACCTGCACCAGGTGATCAGTGTTTATGACCGTTTGGTCCAAGCTCAGCTTTGGAGAAGCAAAGACATGGACCATGAGGGCTCTCAGAACCGGGAATCTGACCCAGACAGTGGATCAGCACGAGGAAGAGTCACGTAATCTACTCACGAGGAAGCGTTTCTGTGCCGTCCTCAACGTTTTTGTTGAGGTAATACACGGAGAGGTCACTCTGCAGGATGTTGTCGGCCGTCCCTCGAGCCAGAGCGGAGGCCAGCGTGAACGGGCAGTTACTGTAAAAGAGAAAGACAAAGAGAGAGTGATGGTCTGTTGGGCAGGACAGCACAGACATTTACTGAGGCATCTCAGGTCACCTGAGGACACAAAGAAGCAGCACACACTTAAAATAATAATATAAAAAAATGACAATGCACCAGCGCTGTTACTGCACAGTCAGCAGATAATCATGGAATACATACACCGGTCAGGCGTAACGTTCTGACCACCTCCTTGTTTCTGCACTCTCTGTCCACTCTATCAGCTCCACTGACCGTTCAGTTCCACTCTGTAGTTCTACAGTTACAGACTGTAGTCCATCTGTTTCTCTGATACTCTGTTACCCTGTTCTTCAGTGGTCAGGACCCCCATGGACCCTCACAGAGCAGGTACTGTTTGGGTGGTTGGTCATTCTCAGCACTGCAGTAACACTGACATGGTGGTGGTGTGTTAGTGTGTGTTGTGCTGGTCTGAGTGGATCAGACACAGCAGTGCTACTGGAGTTTTTAGACACCTCAGTGTCGCTGCTGGACTGAGAATAGCCCACCAACCAAAAATATCCAGCCGACAGCGTCCTGTGGGCAGCGTCCTGTGGGCAGCGTCCTGTGGGCAGCGTCCTGTAACCACTGATGAAGGACGAGAGGATGACCAACACAAACTGTGCAGCAGCAGATGAGCTGTCGTCTCTGACTTTACACCTACAAGGTGGACCGACAAGGTAGGAGTGTCTAATAGAGTGGACAGTGAGTGGACACTCCATGAAGGAAGCCAGGAGACCATAGCAGATCACAATACACCAATTTAAGTTATTTTTAGTTTATTTTTGAAAATATAGTCTGGAAAAGATTCACTCTGAGATGCACTACAGTCCCCAGCATGCACTGCAACATAGTGTGTGTTCGGACCTCCTTCCCCTAACAACCATTTCTGGGCTGGTGGTTACACAAAAAGATGCCTGGTGTCCAGTTCAGGCAAATATCCATTTTTTTTTAAAATAATTTTTATTTAGAATGATTTTTGAGTGAGTACGCATCTCAATGTCTGTTCTGCTGTTGGACAAACAATGTCCCGCTTAGGCCATGTCAAAATATTAAGCAGAAATAAGATAAAAACAGACTGAGGTCTTAATATGGCCCTTTTTAGGGGTTGAGCTTGACACCCCTGCTCTAATGGTGTTGCGTGTTTTCCTGATGGGTTGATATCACAGTGTAAAGCGCCCTAATGGTTTTACAGGGCTCCTTATACAGACTCTAGATGCATTTGAAGGTTTCCTGTTTGGATCTAAAGATATCCTACAGAAAAGCAGCGCTCTCTAATGTAACCTAATTCCTATGAGGAAGCAAAACCATCAGGTTTTAATCCTAATGGCCTTTTTTCAGGAGTGAACTGTATGGAGCATTTAACAGGTCCTGCAGTGCTGTAGGTTGATTTTTAACCATTCTTTACGCTCCTCTCGCTGCTGTACAGGCCTGGGCACTCAGGTGAGGCTCTCTCAGCGCTCACCTCATCCACACTCAGCACAGCTCTCCGCTTAGATAAGCGCTGGGTACTTGTGGCTTTGCTGAAAATAGCCGCGATTACAGTCCATATTATGAAATCAGGGCCTGCCACTCCACTTTCAGCTTCAGCAGGATCTTTACAGTCTTACATAAGAACTGATAACCATGTTGGCAACCAGCGTTTCCGCGGTGCAGACAGGGGCTCCCAGTGTTCTGTGCTGAGGGACACGACTGAGGGTCCACATTTACCGCCAGACTGAAAACACTGAGCAGCGTTAAATAACGAAGACGTTTAACCCCTTAAACTCTACGGGCCTCACACATTAGCCTCATAGCAGATACCAAGCTATTCTAAACGAATACGAATGAACTCATAGCAGACGCGGAATTATTAATAACTAATACAAAATAATCCCTAATAGATACGGAATTATTAATAACTAATACAAAATAATCCCTAATAGATACGGAATTATTAATAACTAATACAAAATAATCCCTAATAGATACGGAATTATTAATAACTAATACAAAATAATCCCTAATAGATATTGAATAATTAATAACTAATACAAAATAATCCCTAATAGATACTGAATAATTAATAACTAATACAAAATAATTAATAGTAGATACTAAACAATTTATAGTAGATACTGATTTATTTATCAATAATACAAAATAATTCATAGTAGATACTGAATAATTAATAACTAATACAAAATAATTTATAGTAGATACTGAATAATTAATAACTAATACAAAATAATTTATAGTAGATACTGATTAATTTATCAATAATACAAAATAATTCATAGTAGATACTGAATAATTCATAACTAATGCAAAATAATTCATGGTAGATACTGAATAATTAATAATAAACACCAAGTAATTCACATTAGATACTGCATAAAAAGTCTTGACATTAATAACTGAGTAATAAGCTGCCACTTTAAGAGGTTAAAGCTTCAAATGGTTTATCCTGATCTCTATCTGCTGTATCTGCTGTATCTGTATATTTTCAAAATACACACGTCATGATATATATATATATATATATATATATATATATATATATATTAATATATATAAAATATATATCTATTTTTATCAAAAATTATCAAAAACTGAACAAAGTGATTTTTATTCAGTATTTGACACTAAATCGAGTTAAAGTGACTCCACTGATGCACACAATATGTTCAGAAAAGCATACTGTATTGTATTATGACATAATTTATCACAATAACAACATATGTTCTCATTTTGCGCAGCCCTACTGAGAAACCGCGTCATCAACAGAGCAGCGTGGAAGGTTTTTGGATCGGCATTAAAGGGTTTACATCAGAGTAAATAAGAAATGACTGAATGGCAGACGTGCCAAAGCAGGACGATGCAGGACTTCCCTCGTTAAGGACGGGCTGAACTAAGAAACGGGGAAAAGTTATTATTTTTCCTCTGCAACCAAAATGTCCCGAACCCAGCATGTTCTGTGTCAGCGTGCCACCACCATCACGGCTCCGTCTGCGAGCGCTCGGCTCGGCCTGCCAACATTCTGCTGAATTAATAACGTCAGCTGTCCACATTTTACCCAGCATGGTGAAAACCCGCGAATAATCTAGCCCTCTAATCTCTCACAGGACGGACATGCAAAGGACGAGCGCTTCTCTGGTCTCCTCTGTGTAGGTCATAACGGCCACGATCAGACTGAACAGTACCATAAACTTGGGCTCGGCCACCCAAATGTGAAGACCAGCCGTTTTGTCCCATTTCAGCAAAAAATCAAGCCACCTTGGGAGCCACAATAATGTACGCCCATTTCATTGGTGTAACAATTAGCTGTAAATATGTCTCAACATGTGCTAATATCCTATTATAGGCTAAAAACTAATAATATAATATAACATAATATAAACGCAGGCTTACTTTGGTCTGCCTTAAGCTTGAGCTCAGCTGTAGCTACTTTTCAAGCATCTCTGGCAGGGAATTGCAGAAGTAGAACACTTTCTTGCCAAACATCTCTCAACGTTAGACTTTCTGTGGTTAATAGTTTCTCGTTTCTAGGTAGGTGAGACCTGCGTTGCTATGGTGACCAGCAGTCTGCATGCCAACCCTCAGGGTTAAAGCAGTTCTACATGAACTCCAGCGCTTAAGACCATTTATTGTTAAACTGTGTTGAACGATCATCATCAGCATCATCGTTAACCACTTAGTCCAGATAGGGCCGCAGTAGCAGTTTGGAGAGCAGAGAATCCCAGAAGACCCTGTTCCCCCGCAAAATCCTCCAGCTCATTCCCAGGGACGCCAAGCCGCTCCCAGGCCAACTTGGAGATGTACTCCCTCCAGTGGGTCCTAGGTAAACCTCAGGGTCTTATCCTGGTAGGCCGTGTCTGGTACACCCCCACTGGGAGGCGTCCAGGGAGCATCCGGATCAGATGCTCCTCTCAATGCGGAGGAGTAGCGGCTCTACTCCGAGCTCCTCCCGGATGACCGAGTTCCTCACCCTATCGAATAGAGTGTAGCCACCACCCTGCGAAGAGGCTCATTTCCACCGCTTGTATTCGTGATCTCGTTCTTTTGGTCATCACCCACAGCTCATGACCGCAGGTGAGGGTCGGGATGTAGACCGACCGGTAAACAGAGAGTTTCGCCTTTTGGCTCAGCTCCTCTTCACCACTACAGTCCGGTACAGTGACCGCATTACTGCTGCCGCCTGTCCCAGCCTGCGGCCGGACTCACCAACCCTCTTCCCATCACTCGAGAACAAGACCCCGAGATACTTAAACTCCTCCTCCTGGGGCAGCTGGAGTGGGCATGCCATCCTTTTCTGGGTTGAACAATCAGCAGAGCTTAATTTTACTGTAAAGGAGGATTATTTTAGTTTTACCTACAAACCTGATTCAGCTGTGGAGCTGCAACAGGGCAGTGAAGAAGCCGCATGCTGCACGTTTCCGACCCCTGCGCTAAACAATATATATTTATATTAGTCAATTACTTATTACTTATATTAGTCAAAAGTTACGAAAGAGCACGTTTTCAATCATTTACCACGACTATTTAGAGGAAAACAATCCCACACGTGTGAATACTGGAGCTGATATTATCAAGAGCGACCTTCATGTTTAAAGAACCCCTAGGCCACAATACAGCCGTACGCTGTCTGCAGTGTGGGCGCCTCTGCCCACATGCCATGTATTGAATAAATCTACCCGCTGTGATGGAAACAAAGCTGAATATAACGATGCACACAAAAACCACGGCGGTGAGAAAAGCAGGTGAACGCAGTAGTAAACCCAAACTCCCATAATGCACCATGCCTCCAGCTGCTCTGTGCTCGGCATGGAATCACATGACGTGACATCATTAGTCTCCGTTCAGGTGAGTCACTCTCGTCTCTGCCCTGCACAAGTAACAGCATGAAGCTGACAACTGATGCTTCAGCGTAACTATGGCGACGCTGCTGTGATGCTGGGTTGCCGTGGGGATGGACTGGGTGGTGGGAGGAATGAAGCAGCTATCGCCCCCATACAGGCCAGAACGGACCACCAGAATTATAATTTTGTGATTAGAATTACCAGCAGCTACATATACACACACACACACACACACACACACACCCGCACACACACACCCGCACACACACACACACACTCTCACGCACACACACACACACACACACACACACACGTACATATGTAATCATGATAATGACAAAATGTTACTAATAATAACACTAATGAAAATACATCTGCTATGGTAAGCTCTAAGTGTTCCATATATTTAAATATCTATAAGCAACAATAACAATAATATATTTTATATATATATATATATATATATATGTGATAAGTTGCATAATATTTATGCAATTTTATTTACTTATTTCTGTCCTGAATGTTATATTTTATGTTTGTTTTAGTACATTTTATTATAGATTTTTACTTCTTCTATTTATGCATCTGTATAAAAGCATACAACAACACTTTCGCTCGTTTTACTATTTACGTATTCTGTGCTGCTCTAGTAGACGCTTTTCCCTCTGAGATTTATGAAGTGACAGATCTGTCTATCAGTCTGTCTGTCTATCTATCAGTCTGTCTATCTATTTATCTAATCAGTC
>NC_051228.1:1390554-1415554 GCF_015220715.1 Pygocentrus nattereri
ATCATATGAACATTATAGAGCTTTTTAAATGAAACAGTAGAAGCCGTATCGCCCCCTACGCTTCCTGTAGTGTATTACAGTCTGTCAGAGCGACTGTGTGGATCATATGAACATTATAGAGCTTTTTAAATGAAACAGTAGAAGCCGTATCGCCCCCTACGCTTCCTGTAGTGTATTACAGTCTGTCAGAGCGACTGTGTGGATCATATGAACATTATAGAGCTTTTTAAATGAAACAGTAGAAGCCGTATCGCCCCCTACGCTTCCTGTAGTGTATTACAGTCTGTCAGAGCGACTGTGTGGATCATATGAACATTATAGAGCTTTTTAAATGAAACAGTAGAAGCCGTATCGCCCCCTACGCTTCCTGTAGTGTATTACAGTCCGTCAGAGTTTTCCCACCCCATTCATCATTGGTCAGTTTCTAACCACAGGCCCGTACAGCAAGGTGGAATTACAACAGAGGAGTTTCTGATAAAGGGACCAGTGGAGTGCCAAAGGCCTGCCGCCAGGCCAGAAGAGGAAGAGAGAGATTAGTAAGAGTAAGAGGGCGAGTGGGCGAGGAGGCCCAGGTCAGAGGGAGGGAGTCAGGACAGTAGGTGTGCTCTGGATTTGCGGGGCCGATTAAATCCCTCTCTCGGACGGGGACACGGCACTGCGTCAGAAAATGAAATTACGCAGAGGCTGATTGTGTTAGAATGAAGATCCACTATCTAAATGAAAGTGATTTGAGCCTCTGTCCAGTCTGGATGGAGTTCTGTAACCCAGTTAGCGGCTGTGTATTATTGCCCATGCATTATTAGTGCTGGGACACAGCGCAACGTCTATACACTGCGCTGTGATCTACACTGAAACGCAGTGCCGTGTAAAGGTGTACATTAACTGCAATGACTGTGGAATTCAGAACTGATTAGTATGACTTTTTAGCACATGAAAGGACAAACCTACATAAACATTTATAAAGGTTTATTCCTGCTAATGCGGGATGTCATAAAGGGTGCTATTTCACCTCAGCAAGTGTTAATAAGCCTTCGTCAGCTGTTATGAAAGGGCTTTACTGATTTACCAAATAATACGGCAACATTTTTGATTATAACAATAAGCGCTCATTTTCTAAAATAAAACAGTTGCATTATTTTTGTCACACCTTTAAAAAAAACTTGTGACAATTCAGTTGTGAATCTCAAATTTCACCAATTTTTTGGTTTTATTACACAAATGTTGCACAATTCAGTCGGCACAAATGTATCTGGAGGGACTCCTCACACAGCAGTGGAATACAGACAATAAAACAAGTACCTCAAGCTTTTCTTTGCACTTTTACGGTTAGAAATATCTTGCAACTTCTATTTCAGCCAAAAAAGCTAGAGATTATATATATAATAAATTCTAAGTTGAAACTTTATCTTAAAATCAACAAACTTTTACACTTCTAATGCACTGAAAGTACCAAATTCAAATGTTTACACTGCCTCCACACGGATAAAATAGATTATATAACACAATCAACTAACACCTGGCAGTAACGGTGCTGATGCAGTGTATTTTATTCATGTGGAAATGAGACGCACATTTGAAATGAGTCAGTCAAAAAACAGACAGTACCATACCCCCCCCCCCCCCCCCCCCCCCCCCCACATTCCCCCACACCCCTCCCACACCCGAGGGGATCTACCTTTTAACCTCAAACACCCTGTATGGTTGGTATACAGTAAACAGAGGATTTTACTGCTCTTATTGGAAGTGCACCGCTGCCTCTGCGCTTCCCTGCACCGCATTTGAAAACCAAATGCCTTTTTCCTCAGTATGGAAAGCAGCGCTTTGGTTACAGCACTGAGTCTGCTGCTCCAAACTGAGCTGTGTATCCCTTTCATATGAAGCTTCTAGCTGACGTCACCGACGTCACCAGCTGGTGTGACCGACTTTATTCTGAGGTCACTGTGAAAAAATAGAAATGGATTAAATTCCATATTTTAGTGGACGTTCCCTGATGGACAGCGTGTGGTTTGATGCTCTGTAAAATGCACTGATCATTAAAAACGTCTCTGGTGTTTCCTTCAATACGTGGAACACCGATGAGGATCAGTCACACCAGTGACTCCAAAGGACAGATTCTGTAGGACGACCCAAATAATAAAAACAAATCAATGAAAAGGCCACAGTGAAGTAAACGGGGAAGACATTTGCTTTAAGTAATAATGCAGATCAGTTCTGCGGCCTCATCGTTCAGCCTCAGTGCCGTCCACATGCACGCATTACTGAGCATTAATCTTTAAGGAGAAACAAGCTTAATATTTCAGGCGCAGTCCGTGTGAACGCGAGGACGAGTGTGCGTGCGGCTGCACGGAAAGTAGAAGCGAGAGAGAAAAGCAGAAGGACAAATAAGGTGAAAGATGTGGATGGGCAGATCCAGTGCGCACCAGAAGCGTGTCTTATTTGAGGGAGGATGACCTAGTTGGGCCAAGGAGGACAGTAATGTGGGCTAAAGTGACATTGAAGCACAGTGCTGCTTATGCCCCACGCCAACCTTCACTTCCACCCAACCTGTAAAAATATTCATTTTCATAAATGACATGTCGTTTTCCAAAACTATTCCTGTGAATATTGTGTTTCAGCGGCTAAGCAGTACCACAGAGACACGGCATGCCAGACAGCGTGATTAACTGATTCAGTTCAGATGGACTGAGGACTCTGGCCATTAGCTACGCAGCTCCACCCGGTCACGCTGGCTAAAAGGCAAAACATCCTTTCAGGTCGATCTGAGCGCATAAGCAGCCCGACTGGAGTGAGTCTAGAGCACTTTTAAGAGCACTTCCACGACTCGCTAAAGAAGTGACTCACGCGCTGGAACATGCTCTCTTGCTCTCTATTGTGCCAAAGCCAATCAGTTCCAGTACCAAGGTTGTCTCCGTGGCAACGGCGATGCTGCGCTCGGCATTAAGCCTTCTGGATCCGTCAGCAGCTCTCGCACACGCTCACATCAAACAAAATAACCTCAAATCCCTTTGATCAGGTGTCAGGCATCCGCACACGCAGGGTTTCCATAAGGGGCCTGGTTTTATTCCTAGTCCGGAATAAATAACAGCCTGAAAGGAGTGAAAGGTCATATGGGTTGAAAATCCTATACTAGGGGTGCCCAGACGTTTTGCCTTGGGTGGTGTCGTGTTTATGGTGTCGTGTTCATCTTAATAATAATAATAAAGGTTTTAAAACAGATTTTTTATAACATTACACTGGATTTTTTTCCGAAATAGTTCGCAAAAAAAAAAAAGAAGAATGTATTAAGTTTGTGGGTGTGGTTTGGGGTTAGGGTAACTTTCTGGCAGGTCAGCTCAAACGTCCTCACAGCTCTGATCTACAGTCATATGCATATAAGTTTGCACGCCCTGGTGAAATTCCATACAGTTGATTTTCTAAGGGGGAAAAAGTTACAATCAATATAATTTGATCATAATTTTTTAACTTACTATTTTTAAAATGCATTGAATTTGCAAACGTAAATGTAGGACCTATTTACAGAGTCGTCCAGTACAGAATTTCCATTTGGGCCAAATAATTACGACTTACTTTATCAAACATTACCATAATCGATTGTAATCAATCCTAACATGCCGGTAAGACGCTGCTTTTAGATCCACTCCTTAAATCTAACTAATTATTTAAGTATTTAGGAACTGTTTACGGAACACACTGGTCCACTCCAAATCAACTCCTGATCTCCGAAAGCTCTCTCGTGTGAACGAGGCTCCTTTTCTAGGAACAAAAGCCTTGTTACACAAATGGACCCCATTCTCCCTGCATCTTGCACACCAGGATTAGGGCCCTAATCCCCAGATTAGACCTGGCACCGCTGTGCAGCTTCAGAGAAAACCAGCAGCGGATCTCCATCGTCAGCTTCAGCCTCCAGCCTCCGCAAATTAATCAAGGAGCTGGAATAAAGATCACGGCCCCTCAGACGTACCGTTACGCAAGGAATTGTGTGTAGCGTGAACAACGTCGGCCGTGATCGAGTTTAGCACCACTGATTAAAAACACAAAGCTGAGATGGAGCACAAACGACAGAATGAAAACAATTCATTTATGTGCTGGCCTGTGTCCTTTACTACAACAAACTCAATTAGTCATGTAGGAAGAGCATGGAATAAACATTCATCCTTCATTTAAAAACAAGTGTAGTCTGTAATGTTCATATGATCCACACAGTCGCTCTGACAGACTGTAATACACTACAGGAAGCGTAGGGGGCGATACGGCTTCTACTGTTTCATTTAAAAAGCTCTATAATGTTCATATGATCCACACAGTCGCTCTGACAGACTGTAATACACTACAGGAAGCGTAGGGGGCGATACGGCTTCTACTGTTTCATTTAAAAAGCTCTATAATGTTCATATGATCCACACAGTCGCTCTGACAGACTGTAATACACTACAGGAAGTGTAGGGGGCGATACGGCTTCTACTGTTTCATTTAAAAAGATCTATAATGTTCATATGATCCACACAGTCGCTCCGACAGACTGTAATACACTACAGGAAGCGTAGGGGGCGATACGGCTTCTACTGTTTCATTTAAAAAGCTCTATAATGTTCATATGATCCACACAGTCGCTCTGACAGACTGTAATACACTACAGGAAGCGTAGGGGGCGATACGGCTTCTACTGTTTCATTTAAAAAGCTCTATAATGTTCATATGATCCACACAGTCGCTCTGACAGACTGTAATACACTACAGGAAGCGTAGGGGGCGATACGGCTTCTACTGTTTCATTTAAAAAGCTCTATAATGTTCATATGATCCACACAGTCGCTCTGACAGACTGTAATACACTACAGGAAGTGTAGGGGGCGCTATGGCTTCTGATATGTTCATTTCAGTCACTTTTATTCAATTTTGTAGCATCAGTGAATGGGCGAGGAAGTGAAGAAGATCTGATTAGTTGATTTTGATAGTGATGACCTTATTTACATTTAAGCTACATTTGTAGGTAACATTATAAGGGCAGGTCAGAATTTCTGCATAATTAAATGTTTACAATGTTGCTCACAGTGGTGGTGATAGGAACCAGACATCCCTCTAAAAGCTCCTACAGAAAGTTCCTACATGAACTGGTTCTGAATTCACTGCCTGATGACTGAGACGCTGTTTTATGAGAGTTTAGAGAACTTCAACTCCATTCATGGTGGAGGGAGACATGCAGGGCGCTGTGCGGCAAAATAGTCCCCAAAGAAAACTCATTATTCCAGATTTTCCACTGTTTTCCATCATCAACATTCCATATAAGCTCAGAAGACTCGTGTAGGTTCTCTGGTGGCTCTGGATGGTAAATAAAGTGTCTATATCTGTCTTGTAGTCATGGCGACGTCTGAATCTCATCGGCACCACTGTAAAGACGTCTGAACCGTTTCACACTAAATCGATCTGATGTTGCAGAAATGTTTGTAGATAGCAGATTGGGGTTCAGCACTAAGCTTTCACATACATTTCAGAGCCATATTGTGAGGTTAAAGATCAAATGGATAGTAGATAGTATTAGGGGTTGAACCCACAGCCACATATACACCAGCTTATATTTGGCAATGATGATGATGATGATGATGATCATGATGATGATGATGAAATGCTACATGAACATCTAACATCTGACCTATGAAGCTGTGCACTTTCACACATGCTGTCCAAATGCACACACTTACTAAAGGCAAGGACGGATTCAAACAAGCGTGCTTTCAGCCAGACATGACAGCATCACTGCGCTGCAGCAGCCGGCACCCATATTCCAGCAACAAACACGCAGAATTACAATTACCCACACGCTGGCTGCAGCCCTGCGCTCGGACATGCGTGTGCTGTGATGGCTTTGCAGAGGGGAATCCCCTCTGAACAAGCAATTTCATTCAAAACGGGGCTTATCCCACGCCTACCGAGCTAGCACTGACAGGGTTTTCTCATTTACACTATGTGGCCAAAGGTATGTGGACACCTGACCATCGCACCCATATGAGCTTGTTGGATGTCCCATTCCAAAACCAAGGGCATAAATATGGAGTTGCCCTTTGTGGCTACACCAGCCTCCACTCCTCTGGGAAGCTTTCCATTCAGTGTCCATTCAGTCAAAAGAGCATTTGTAAGGTCAGACCCTGATGATGGACGAGAGGGTCTGGCTCACAACCGACGTTCCAGTTCATCCCAAAGGTGTTCAGTGGGGTTGAGGTCAGAGGAGTTCCTCCACACCAAACTCACCCAGTCATGCCTTTATGGAGCTGCTTTGTACACAGTGGCTCAGTCATGCTGGAACAGGAAAGGCTCTTTACCAAACTGTTGCCACAAAGCTGCAAGCGTATAAAAGTCCACAATGTCTTTGTGCTGTAGCATCAACATCACCGTTCACTGGAACTGAGAGGCCCAAACCCTGAGAAACAGCCCAGCCCATCATCCCTCCTCCACCAAACTTTACGGCTGGCTCTGCGTTCCGGTAGGTAATGTTCTCCTGACATCTGATTCATCATCAGACTGCTCAGCCATGGAGACCCATTTCATGAAGGTCCTGACACTCAGTTCTTGTGCTGATGTTGCTTCTAGAGGTGGATTAGAAGTCTGTAGTCAGTGTAGAAACAAAGCTTAGGTGATTTTTATGCGCTTCAGCTCTGGCACTCAGCAGCGCCGCTTGGTGAGTTTGCGTTTTGTGGAATCCATTTCAAAATAACTGGACTTATAGTTAAAGCTCAATGGCTAGGCAGTCAGGATTGGCTGACATTCCCAATAGCTGTGTGATGTATTTGCATGATGCATGGTGACTACGGTACCAAGAAAATGCTGATGAATGAAAATGAACATAATATGTACACAATATGATATATATATATATATATATATATATACACACACACACACACACACACACATATATATATATATCTCATAAGAATAAAGTTTTTTTTAGGCTGGAATGCTCCTTTAATTTCAGCCAGCAGAGGAATCCTGAGTCATCTCTTCACATACTTACAGTTATGTACATTACAGAATCATTTACGAGTGACGGACCCAAACCAACCTGCCAAATATGATGTCTCATTTTGTGCTGTAATGAATTATTCAGTTGCTCTGACTGAGTAAAACACTCACGCTTTACTAATTAAACAGGCTACCACAAACACTCTTCAGGCTACGCTGAGGTTCTACAGACTTTATATCCTTATCATTGCTCACAGCGATCACTGCTCACCCCAGCCAGTTCACCAAGCCTCAGATTAGTGACTTAAAGCAGCACTGTGTCATTTTATTTGGTAAAACTGAAAGTAGCTTTACTGAATTTGGAGAAAAATAACAGTAAAACATTGAATAATTGAATTATTCCAAAATAATCAAATATGACCAAATAGAATTGTGCACAAGCACAAGGTGGGTGTTTCTAATAAATTGGCCAGTGAGTGGAAGCACAAGGTGGGTGTTTCTAATAAAGTGGCCAGTGAGTGGAAGCACAAGGTGGGTGTTTCTAATAAAGTGGCCAGTTAGTGGAAGCACAAGGTGGGTGTTTCTAATAAAGTGGCCAGTTAGTGGAACCACAAGGTCAGTGTTTCTAATAAAGTGGCCAGTTAGTGGAACCACAAGGTCAGTGTTTCTAATAAAGTGACCAGTTAGTGGAACCACAAGGTGGGTGTTTCTAATAAAGTGGCCAGTTAGTGGAACCACAAGGTGCATCTTTTTTAATAGCTGAATTATTCCAAAATAATCAAATAAGAACAAATAGAACTGTGGTGAAATTTGAGATTCTACATTGAATTGTTTTCCATTGCAGTACGTGAATTTGCTTAACTTAAATGTTTAAACAACTTTCCACAAAAATAAAATATACTACATAAACACAATTCTCACCAAAGGCAAGTGAACTGAAAGCGTTTTATTTATGTGTAAGTCTATTAAATACAGCGCGTTTTCAACGCAGACTGAGCAAATATCAGCCTCAGTGGGTCTGGATTAAGTACTGTGACTTTAGACACTGAATGCGTGAGGGAGGTATATGCTGAGTAAGCATCATCATCATCATCATCATCATCATCATCATTCTCTCTCTCTCTCTCTCTCTCTGCGCCCACGCACTTGTCAACAGAAGACTGCGTCACACTGCCGTGCTGCGCTTTCCTCCCCAGGAGAAGCTGACTGGCTCAAACAGCTCACATCACCATCTTCACCAACATCACTGCTGACGCCACCACAGAGCTGTGGGAGCATTCAGCGCAGACTCACTAGCCACTTTATCAGAAACGCCTAGCTTGTAGCTCCACTATACACAGTTACAGACTGAATTACACGACAAGTGTTTCTAGCAAAGAGCCCATGTACAAGGTAGGTGTTTCTAATAAAGTGGCCAGTTAGTGGAAGCACAAGGTAGGTGTTTCTAATAAAGTGGCCACTGAGTGGAAGCCCAAGCTTGGTGTTTCTAATAAAGTGGCCAGTTAGTGGAAGCACAAGGTAGGTGTTTCTAATAAAGTGGCCACTGAGTGGAAGCCCAAGCTTGGTGTTTCTAATAAAGTGGCCAGTGAATGGAAGTACAAGGTAGGTGTTTCTAATAAAGTGGCCAGATAGTGGAAGCCCAAGGTCAGTGTTTCTAATAAAGTGGCCAGTGAGTGGAAGCCCAAGGTCAGTGTTTCTAATAAAGTGGCCAGTGAGTGGAAGCCCAAGGTCAGTGTTTCTAATAAAATGGCCAGTGAATGGAAGCACAAGGTAGGTGTTTCTAATAAAGTGGCCAGATAGTGGAAGCCCAAGGTCAGTGTTTCTAATAAAGTGGCCAGTGAGTGGAAGCCCAAGGTCAGTGTTTCTAATAAAGTGGCCAGTGAATAGAACCACAAGGTGGGTGTTTCTAATAAAGTGGCCAGATAGTGGAAGCAGGTTGCAGGTCTTTCTGATCAAGTCATCGTACATCAACCTTTGTAAAAACTACAACGCTGTATGACTAAATCCTGGCTGTAGGGACAGACTTTCTGACTCTCGCTGGAAAAAACTGGAGACTGCGCATAGCTTCCCTCACATTTAGGGAAAAGCAAAAAAGGTTCACTTTCTGAGCTCTGGTCTAAATCCCGCTATCGACAGATCAGGTCAGTGCCTTCACTTCATCGCTACAGGAGTAAATGTGTCCTCCTCCGAGGCGTCTGAGGGAGGTTAGAGCAGCTCTAAGCTGGAGACAGAGTTATGTAACCCACCAGCTGCCCACTCTAATGTTTGGTGCAGCTAGAGCATCGTGGAAAAACCTGCACAGTCAGAGCGCAGCGTCACGGATGATCTGTAAACGAGGCCGCAGCTTCACCTGGCTGATCACCACATGCTGCCTGACCTCAACAGGAAGGGACGCCCTGTCTGGCCTTACTGATGGAAGAGTGGGCGTCCGAGGACTAGAGAATCAAACAGGTGTAAAATATTCATAAACACAGCGCTGGACCTGGAAAAGATGGCCAAAAGCTGATTTAACTCTCCAAGCACCGGTCAGGTTTAGTCCGATTTATACTATTTTCCCCCTCATAACCCCAAATGTGGTTGATCAGCCAAGACGTTTGGTTTCTGAAGTCTGCTTCTTTAGTTTTAGTCTGATTACGTGGCTTCTGACACTGTATGACTGTTATACGCTGCATAGCCAAGAACAGTAGCAGCAGCTGTCAATGTTTATAGATAACAGTGTGTCACACTATATATATACATATAAAAATATAAAGCATATTCATACATCGATCAGACGTAACGTTCTGACCACCTCCTCGTTTCTATCAGCTCCACTGACCGTATAGCTGCACTCTGTAGTTCTACAGTTACAGACTGTAGTCCATCTGTTTCTCTGATACTCTGTTACCCTGTTCTTCAGTGGTCAGGACCCCCATGGACCCTCACAGAGCAGGTACTGTTTGGGTGGTGGGTCATTCTCAGCACTGCAGTAACACTGACATGGTGGTGGTGGTGTGTTAGTGTGTGTTGTGCTGGTCTGAGTGCGTATCTCTCTGTTTGGACCTCCGTTTGGAGGGTCATGTAGCTCTAACACTTCGCCCCACCTCTATCTAACGTGGAAAACAGAGGGCAAAGGGCTAAGTGGTAGGGGCGAGGGGTGAAATGGGATCGGGCCTTAGACTCCTGGCCATGGACGGCTGTAGCATCACTGGGGATCGAACTCACAAATTCCTGATGGTAAGACCAAAGCTTAGGAGTTGCACCACGTGGGAGCAGCAAAGGTAACATTAATAGAAAATGAAAGCAATTTTCGGATTCGGTCGTGTTCAGCATTGGGCACGAGTCCTCCAAGACCCTTAAAAAACCCCGGATCCCCCAGTCCACCGTCGGGTTGATGAGTCAGAGTGGTGTGCTCGTTCACGGATGACTCAGAGCTGCTGGGGGGGTGGGGGGGCTGGGGGGGGGGGGGGGGGGGTAAGCATGGGTGCACTTGACTGAAGCGCAGCAGCTAATCACGGAGCTTTGGGGCGGCTCAATCCGTCAGCATACTGCTTATTATGACTCAGCCCTCACACAGCGCTCTCTCTCCCTCTGTCTCTCTCTTTCTCCCCAGCGCTAGCAGCTGAAGGCCAATGCGGAGGCGGCTCGATGGGGACACGAGAACCCCCCCACCAGAAATTACCCAGGCTGCCCTGAACTGCTTTGAGCTCATCGTGAGTTCCGTCAGACTCTTGAAGTTTAGACGGGAGAGTGAGCAGGAAGGAGAAGAAGCCATGCATCATCATCTGTCGTTCTCCCTCAGCTTCAGCTAGGTCACAGAGTGGACGCGCTCGTGGTGGTCAGATGTCACGCTGTCCGGCAACGGTGGAATTTTCTGTATAATTTCTTTTTTTCTGTTCTGTTTTTTTTTCAGTTACGTAAGACAAACTCCCTGTAAGCGTCTAGTGATCATAAATCAGCTCTGTGCTGATGCTATTTATCTTCTTCTCCCTTAGTATTAGAGCTTCTCTAATGAAGAGCAGAGCAGTGTTGGAGACACTCTTAGCTGCCAAACAGGGTTCTGTGCTGTGATGCCGCAGAAGAACCAAGTTTGGTCATCCGTAAAGAGCCTTTCGGTGGAGCGTTCTTTAAAAAACCGTTGTAAATGTGACGTGTGGGCGAGAGGAGCTGTTTTAAAGACATACGCTGGCAAAAAAAATCAAACTTGCACAATTTTCCACCAACCCCAGACGTAAGACGTGTCTGATGTCCAAATTGTGCTTCTTCGGTTTCAGCGCTGAAACTGTTCCACATGCCTGTCTGTCCTCACTTTACATTTATTTACAAGTTTAATGGGCTTCGCTCAGCTCTGCTCAGGAACGTCGCTCCAATATGTAATTCTGAGTATCAGAGCTAGGGCTTTCATTCCTAGCAACTAACCGGGACCTGCTTAGACTATTCACAGTCTGTGACGTATCTACGAACACTAGAAGGTCATTTCTTGGTAGCATTTTATTTGGATGATCCACCGTAGATGCTTTGTGGATAGAACAGATTTAAATCTGTCCCTAAACCTAACCTTAAATAGAAGGCTAATAATCAGTAGCAGCCAATAGTCACCCAAAACCCATCCCTAAACCCATCCCTAAACTCATCCCTAAACCCATCCCTAAACTCATCCCTAAACCCATCCCTAAACCCATCCCTAAACTCATCCCTAAACCCATCCCTAAACTCATCCCTAAACCCATCCCTAAACTCATCCCTAAACCCATCCCTAAACCCATCCCTAAACCCATCCCTAAACTCATCCCTCAACTCATCCCTAAACTCATCCCTAAACCCATCCCTAAACCCATCCCTAAACCCATCCCTAAACTCATCCCTAAACTCATCCCTAAACCCATCCCTAAACTCATCCCTAAACCCATCCCTAAACCCATCCCTAAACTCATCCCTAAACCCATCCCTAAACTCATCCCAAAACCCATCCCTAAACTCATCCCTAAACTCATCCCTAAACCCATCCCTAAACCCATCCCTAAACTCATCCCTAAAACTTCTCTCAACTCACTCAAACCGCATCCAGGCCTTCATTAAACTTCAGTTCTGTTGTTTTTGTAGAATATTCATGGTTAATTTTAAACCAGAGTTGTGTGTTTACACACAGAAACCACAGAATTCATGAATGTAGTCTAGCACCCGTATGTCTGCATGATGCACATTCATTCTAAGGATGCTGGAGTTTGGCATAACACATGATCTAAAACAGCTATCGGCTGTGTTCAGCTGCACGGTGAGGTTTTGTTCATGTTTTATAGTTTACAGTAAACCACAGTCACAAGTCTGTGCCACCTTAATGACATCGACTTCTAGCCTCATGGCTCCCTTTTTAAAACCTTAAAGACCCCTGTTCCACAGGGCTCCCACACTTTTCGTTGGACCAAAGCACAAAATCACACCCCGATAAAGAATAGGTAGGCTTCAAATTTCAGCTTGGACATATTTTAGAACATTAATGAACTTTCCGAAGTACACAAAAATACATTTAGGAAGGAAAACAAGAATTTATTCAGTCTAAAATATGTTCCGTCAGTGGGCGAGGGGGTGGGGCTAGGACGGCGCTCTGTTGGGCAAAATCAAACGTCCTCATGGCCACGCTTAAGATTTAATATTTCATTAAATACTTTTCCTAGAACAATAAAGCCAAGAACCATTTAGGAACCTTTATTTCTAAGTCTTGAATACGGCTGATCATACTGCAAAAGGCACATTCACTCCAAACCTGAACTGAAATCACAACTCATAAGCGCTTCATGTCCTGTAATAACATCTCACTGTGTACTACTGAGCCGACTTACAGTAGACACGTCGGGCAATGGGGCCGGTGTGGGATGTGAACTCGATCTGATGCCGAGTTTCACACTGAGACAACCTGAGACCCCAACACACACACACACACACACACACATCATTCCAAAGAATCCAGACTGAAATCTATACTGACCTGCTGAACCATTGAATTGAGTCTGGGAGTGATGTGGGAGGTCAGCGTGGTCCGTGGTGGGGGTGAAGGCCAGGCTGATGAAAAACTCTCAGCGGGTGAAAGAGGCCGAGGAGGCTTTGTGCACAGCAAAAAAGCTGGTGTGGAAAACCAAATGGTAGAACCGGCGTATTAAATATGTAGGCACCGTCGGCGTCAATAATGCAGACTTTCTCTGCGGTGGCCGCCTCCGGTGTCATACTACACCAAACGGCAGACATTATGCTGTTTGACAGGCCAGAACTGGATCACAATGTCCACAAAAGTACCTTTCACTGGCTGACCCAGATATGCGGCTCCACATTTCTTCTGTTGAACTTCCGAGCTGAAAGTTCCGATCAAAGATTAAAGCTGCCTACGCCACATCTGCCTGTTTAACGCTACAGTCAGTGTGTTCATTCAAAAGGTATTCGAAAGGTAAGCTGTATGATTGAAGAAGAACAAAGTGGTGATCCTGACACTTGTTCTAAAGCTGGCAGAGATGCTTTGCGTCTTCACAATAATATACACCGTTTGTGAAGAGCCTCGTTTAACAATATCCTCAGAAATCACCTAAAAAAGCTGGTGCAAATTAAAATATCGCAGTGTAAACGATCATGTTTGCCTGTTACAGTGTAAACCAATCAGACATAACGTTCTGACCACCTCCTCGTTTCTACGCTCACTGTCCACTCTATCAGCTCCACTGACCGTTCAGTTCCCCTCTGTAGTTCTACAGTTACAGACTGTAGTCCATCTGTTTCTCTGATACTCTGTTACCCTGTTCTTCAGTGGTCAGGACCCCCATGGACCCCCACAGAGCAGGTACTGTTTGTGTGGTGGGTCATTCTCAGCACTGCAGTAACACTGACGTGGTGGTGGTGTGTTAGTGTGTGTTGCGCTGGTCTGAGTGGATCAGACACAGCAGTGCTGCTGGAGTTTTTAAACACCTCAGTGTCACTGCTGGACTGAAAATAGTCCACCAACCAACAATATCCAACCAACAGCGTCCTGTGGGCAGTGGTCCATGGGGGTCCTGACCACTGAAGAACAGGGTAACAGAGTATCAGAGAAACAGATGGACTACAGTCTGTAACTGTAGAACTACAGAGTGGAACTGAACGGTCAGTGGAGCTGATAGAGTGGACAGAGAACGCAGAAACAAGGACGTGGTCAGATGTTATACACTAATTAATAAAACACAATAAAAGTTCACAGTCTCGGCTGCATTACTTTAACGCTTATGAATCATCAACCTCATAAATCTAATCATGACCCGCCAAAGCACCGCTCGCACGTATAGTGAGCTACGAGGGTGGAACGAGTTTCTGAGTCTCTGGAGAGTGAAAGCAGCCCCGTTGATGGAGGTGTTATCGCCATGGGGCAGTCTAAATATCTCCATCCATTTGGCGTTCCACATTCCTGTCTGTCCTCACTTTATGTTTATTTACAAGTTTAATGGGCTTCGCTCAGCTCTGCTCAGGAACGCCGCTCTAATATGCACTTCTGAGTATCAGAGCTAGGCCTTCAGTTCAGGTCATAAATATCAAAACTCAAGGAAAAACACCTTTTCCTTCACGTCTGCTGGCCCTTCTTTCGGATTTCTGTTATGGGAAAGTTGTTAGCACTAAGCTAAGGCACGTTAACATTTTCTGGCTGTTCTGGATTAAACATGGACATCTGAAGCTTGTAAAGTCATTTCATGTGCTTTATCATATATTTGAGCTTGCATATGCCAGTTTTACAGTGACTCTTTCAGAGTCCAGGCATAGAGTGGCCGCCGCTGTTTTCCATTCCTAGCAACTAACTGGAACCTGCTTAGACTATTCACAGTCTGTGACGTATCTACGAACACCAGAAGGTCATTTTTTAGGAAGGTTTTATTTGGATGGTCCAATGTAGATGCGCTATAGATAGATCAGTTTAAAGTCTGTCCCTAAACCTAAATCTAACCTTGATCTCAAAGTAAAACCTACACCTACTTCTAAACTTAACCCTAAAGTAAACGTTGATATCAACTGGGTGTCACCAAAAAGTTTGTTAATAATATAAGTATCTGTAGATGATCCATATTTTCTCTCACAAAATTGGTCCCATGTGTTGTAAAACAAAACATGATTGATTTCTCAATCAGGTCCTAATTATGGTGGTACTTAATCTAGCATGCAAGGCCTTCGGTCCAGCTCCTGAAGTCCTAACCAATGGGTGAGCCCGTTTGGCTGTATCTATTTAAATATCACGGTGAAAAAAATTACTGATTGGATCATTTTTATTTCAAGATTTTAACCCTTCTGTTTCCAACCAAAACGTCTAGAAGGCTCTGAGGCTTCCCTGCTGATATAAACACAGCACTGCTCTTCTGTTCCCAAAATGGACTGTTTGTTGTGCCATGAACTATTTATGTTAACGAAAGTGACGAAAACCAAAACCTTCTTCTTCCTAACCTAATTTTCTTCAATAAAACTGCACAGCAAATCTGATCAGCCTTCACACAGTGTGTACCTACACATACCTAACCAATTTTATATCGACACTCAGAGGAAGACCTGCTATCGTAGTTACACAACACAACAGTCCAAGAGACAGGATCGAAAACAAAGCCAAAGAGTTAGAGGTCGAGTTGAATATATGCAGTTAAATGGAAACCCTGAAGAGTAGAGCCTGTCACTGCAGCAAAGCGGGGCAAACTCACTTTTCATACCCTTCATTTCAGAAGAAACGAAGCGCCTTCAAACCTTTGGGTTTATAGTGTAAAATATAGCACGGTGTTTTGCCAAGGACAAGGCTGGAGGACACAGGAACAGCCTCAGGTCAGTCAGAAGATCCAACCTTTGGGTTATTCAGACACAAAACTTGTGCAAGACTCCAGCTAGACAAGCGGTAGCTGTTGGTTTATGTTACATCTGCTCCTCGTAGGTTGTTCAGCATCAGATGGAGTCTGAAAGAGAGACAATGTAAGAGCCACTAATCTTCTTTAAGACATTCAAAACCAAGACCCGGCATGGTCAAGTTACCTCTCAACAGCTTGCAGCACAGCTGAGAGCGTCAAGGGGGCCCTCGTCCCACTCCTAAAAAAGAGAGTGCTGGAATAACCTGAGGTGTGGGCGAGCGCCAGAGATCCAGATTCAGGGAAGCTTTGGCTGCTGAATGTAGGTCATCTCTGCTTTTCAACCTCCATACAGCCCCAGTTCTACAGCCTGGGGACTGTGTGTACAGAGTAATGATCCAGGGAGGCGCACACACACACACACACACACACACACACACACACACACACACACACACACACACACACACACTGTGTAACAGGTCATCTGTTCGCCTCTCTCCATCTAGTCCACTTTTATGTGTCCTTATCAAGGTCACCTTCAAGGTCACCTTGCTCCCTGCCTCACTAAAACTCGAGTTCTTGCCTCATGGAAATTCTCCTCAAGTCACTGCCCTACAGGAACACTCCTCATCCTAGCTTCATTGAAGTTTCTTCCTTATGGGAATTCTCTTCAATCATCGCCTCATCAAAACTATCCTCAAATCCTTGCCTCAAGGGAACTTCACTAATCCTAGCTTTATGGAAACTCTCCTAGAGTCCCTGCCTTAGAGAAACTGTTCTCCATTCCCTGCCTTATGGTAACGCTCCTCAATATGAAGTTCAAGGAAACTCCTGAAGTTCTTCCCTCAATCTTTGCCCCACGGAAACACTCCTCAATCCCAGCCTCATGGAAATTCTCAAGTCCCTGCCCTCTCTTCATCCTAGCTTCACGGAAATTTCTTCCTCATGGGAACTCTCTTCAATCATTGCTTCATCAAAACTATCCATAAATCCTTGCCTCATGGGAACTCTCCTTAATCCTAGCTTAATGGGAACTCTTCTAGCATCCTGGCCTACAGAAAGTCTTCTCCAATCCCTGTTTCACCAAACTCTTCTTGAGCAGTTCCTCAGAGAGATTCTTTTTGGGTTTCTGTCTCAAAGAAACCCTTTACAAATGTCTATATATGGAAATTATTTTCAAGATGTGCCTTAGGGAAACTCTCCTCAAGTCTCTTACCCATGGAAAGTCTCCTGAAGTCCCTGGCTCATGGAAACTCTCTTCAATCTTTGCTTCACGGAAAATTCTACCTCTGTTTCATTCATGGAAATTCTCTTGATTTTCTACCTCTGCTCAAGTCCCTGCCTCTTGGAACCTCAAGTCCATTCCTCATATGACCTCTCCTCAATCTCTGCTTCAGGGAAACTCCGCTTAAGTGCCTACTTCATCCAGACTCTCCGTGTGTGACAGCATCTGTATGATACCGGCATTTAAAACAGCAGGAAAAATAAGGACTTGCTTCAAACTCTCTTGAGTCCTTACTGTAAGGAAACTCTCAAGTCCCTACTTCACTCAAATCCTCAATCCTTGTGGCAATGAAACTCTCCTGAAATCCCTGCCTCACAAACTATCCTCAAAGCCCTTTCTTATGTAAACTCTCTGAGTCGCTGCCTCATGGATTCTCTCCTTAAGGATCTTCTGCATGAAAGCTCTGCTTGAGATTGGGTCTCCTAAGCCCCTTTCCCAGTAAACCTGACATGGCACACAATCTCGTAAGACTATCGGCTGGGTTCATATGTGAACAAAAGCTGATACTTTAGCTGGAAGATAAAGTAATGTACTAGCTTCTGTTGTCTTATAGTTGTGCTTGAGGTCACTAATAAGTGGACCGCGGTCTGAGTCTGGATCCAGGCGCTGTCCTATGCGGACCTGGACCTATAACCGATAAACTGTGGAGAATGATTTCATTTCGTCGGGGTGGTCCTGCTTTAATCTGCATAACTTTTCTAGCCTTTATGGTAGCTTTAGCAGCCGGAGACTCACAGACCAATCACGTGCTGTAAATATCACACGTGACGCTGCTCAACCAATCAGATCTGTGCATTACGATGAGCTCTGAGACTCGAGTGAGTGACGCCACACAGGGGAGGGACGAGGAGAGAAACAGCAGTCAGAGAAGAAAGTGAGTCAGAGGGAAGTTATTCCACATGACGTGATCTAAAAAGAGGAAACTGACAGTAAATGTTGGTGAAATCTGACCGAACTGGACTTTATTTGATCTGATGTTCAGTAAATGTTGGTGAAATCTGACCGAACTGGACTTTATTTGATCTGATGTTCAGTAAATGTTGTTGAAATCTGACCGAACTGGACTTTATTTGATCTGATGTTCAGTAAATGGTGTTGAAATCTGACCGAACTGGACTTTATTTGATCTGATGTTCAGTAAATGGTGTTGAAATCTGACCGAACTGGACTTTATTTGATCTGATGTTCAGTAAATGTTGAAATCTGACCGAACTGGACTTTATTTGATCCGATGTTCAGTAAATGTTGGTGAAATCTGACCGAACTGGAGTTTATTTGATCTGATGTTCAGTAAATGGTGTTGAAATGTAACCGAACTGGACTTTATTTGATCTGATGTTCAGTAAATGGTGTTGAAATCTGACCGAACTGGAGTTTATTTGATCTGATGTTCAGTAAATGCTGTTGAAATCTGACCGAACTGGACTTTATTTGATCTGATGTTCAGTAAATGTTGTTGAAATCTGACCGAACTGGACTTTATTTGATCTGATGTTCAGTAAATGTTGGTGAAATCTGACCGAACTGGAGTTTATTTGACCTGATGTTCAGTAAATGTTGTTGAAATCTGACCGAACTGGACTTTATTTGATCTGATATTCAGTAAATGGTGTTGAAATGTAACCGAACTGGACTTTATTTGATCCGATGTTCAGTAAATGGTGTTGAAATCTGACCGAACTGGACTTTATTTGATCCGATGTTCAGTAAATGTTGTTGAAATCTGACCGAACTGGACTTTATTTGATCTGATGTTCAGTAAATGGTGTTGAAATCTGACCGAACTGGACTTTATTTGATCCGATGTTCAGTAAATGTTGGTGAAATCTGACCGAACTGGACTTTATTTGATCTGATGTTCAGTAAATGTTGGTGAAATCTGACCGAACTGGACTTTATTTGATCCGATGTTCAGTAAATGTTGGTGAAATCTGACCGAACTGGACTTTATTTGATCTGATGTTCAGCTGTCGACTGTATAAGATGTTGATATTCCTACTTGGCTACTTCAGTAAACAGTATATGGCACCGAATCATGTTAGACATTAAGGTGTTCTGGACCTTTGCTTGAGGATATTTTCTCAAACTGGATCTTTTTGAATTTTAATTAAAGACCCCTGTTCTAGAGGCATTCTAGCACCAAACCAGCCTCTTTATGCATGCATAGCTCCTAAAAGCAACGTAAAACTGGCAAAAAAAATTTGTGACAAATGTTTTACAGGTTTTTTTTTTAGTTTTTATGCAAGAAGTCTGAGAATGCCATGTCCTGTCAGGGTACTTTCATGGCAACGTAAACTCGTTCATCCTCAGATACCGTGTTAGGGCTGAAAGCCCAAACATTAACGGCAAAGGTCTGCCAGTAACATACCAGGTTCTGAGTGTGAAAACAGCTTTAGAAACTCAAGGCCCTGCTTTGCTAAACCTCTCCCCAAGGTCACTGCCTCAGAAAACTCTTCTCAAGTACTTGCCTCACTTCCAGCCAAACTCAGAGCAACAGCTAAGTCCAGTCTGGCCCTCAACATGAGGCTCACAGGCTTCAGAACACAAAGGCTGGAAGGTTTGCATCTAATGCTTCCCCCGCTGGCCATACTGTGCATGAAGATAGGAATCTAAATGCTCCTAGGATGTGATTATAAGAACGCAGGATTCTAGCGCTGTTATTAGAGGATGCTCTTTACTCCGTACCCTACTGGTAGGTAAAAGCAGAACGAGGAAGGGATGCAGTACACTGTCCTCCGATTACTCCATTAATGCAGTGCCTCTCTAATCCACAGCCGAGCTGGAAGGCAAAGTGCAATCACAGCCGGTTCTGAGCAAGCCGGGAGAGAAGCTAAGCCGCGGGAGAAAAAAGTCCATCACAAACCATCATTAAGCGTGGGACGATAGAGGAGAGGGAGGGCTAAATAAAAAAAGGAGCGAAAAGACAGGGACAAAGTGTGAAAGAGAGAGGTATGGAGTGAGACAGAGTGAGCGAGTGAGTGTGGGAGAGACAGAAAAACTCATTTTAAGAACAGATTGGTACCGTCAACTGTCAGGCTTAACTGTGATTAAATGTGCTTACTGGGGTTGGCATGCCGTCGTGTGACACTGGCGTTTAAAACAGCAGGACTTAAATACACGACATCTACATATTTCTAGGTTTCTGCTTGGAAATAACTGCTGCATGTTTATGAATATTCTAAAACACTAGTAAATCTCTTCACTCGTTACTGAACGTTAGATTCTACACTTCTTCATACTCCTCTGGTCACTCTCAGAGGCTTTCTAAAGCTTACCAGATGATTTTTCATTGATAACCATTATTAAAAGCTATTGATATACAGTGCATTGGCAGTAAAGGCACATTTGAAGATCTTGATCTTGAACATACAGTTTATAGAACGTACAGACTCTAAAATCTGCACATTCCTACCAAGTATCTACCTTTATCTTAAGTGCTAATGCACATTTGGACAATGAATGTGACACAAGGTGTCTTGTAGTGAGGTGTGTTCTAAAAAGGAATACATGTTTCAAGTAGTCGGGTAATTTGCTTTTGCCTTTTGGGTTTCTTCTTGAATAAAGGCCAAGGCTGCAAACTAAACCTTCTATCAATGCCTAAAATACCTACATACACTATATATATATATATATATATATATATATATATAATTAGGCATAGGTATCAAAAACATTTGTAACTTGTAAGTTAATGTAAGATTTTTTTCTAGTAGTTTTGGACCATTTCTATTGGTTCATTTATTATGAAATTTTACTTTAAGGTAAAGGGTAACTGGAGTTTTCAACTTATGCAATATACAGTGCTGTTTGAAAGTTTATGAACCCATTTTGTGAATTTATATATAAATACAACATAAAATATGATTAGATTTTCATTTACCATAATGGTAAAAACCCAAAAGAACAAATAACACAGTTATGTTATCTGGTACTGCTTACTGAAATAATGTTATGTAGACAAATGAGGCAAAAGTACCATCTTTATGGCTAAAATGTGGGACGTTTAGCAAAACTTAACACTACATTCCAGCATATGAACCTCCTCCTTCCTTTGAAACCTGGTGGTGGCAGTATCGTGGTTTGGGGATGTTTTGCTGTTACTGGACCAGGACAGTTTGCCATCATTTGGCTATGATTTGAACCTAAGCAGTGGAGTTCATGCAAGAAAGCCCAGCATCATAGCGTCAATGTGCCAAGAGTCCTCCAAGTCAATGTGGAGGGCTGATCAACAGTTACAGGAATCGCTTGGTTGAAGTCATTGCTGTTCAAAAGGGGTCCCAGCAGTTCCTGAAAGCAGAGGTTCACATACTTCTGCTGACAAATAGCTTTAATGTTAGATTACTTCAATAAACGAAGGCATGGTGGTGTGGTGGGTAGTGCCGTCACCTGGGTTCGATTCCCCGGCCAGGTGACCGAGGTCCTTTCTGTGTGGAGTTTGCATGTTCTCTTCCGGGTTCTCCGGTTTCCCTTCACAGTCCAAAGTCATGCAGTCAGGCCAACTGGACATGTTAAACTGCCCCTAGGTGTGAGTGAATGTGTCTGTCTGCCCTGTGATGGACAGGCAACCTGTCCAGGGTGTATCCTGCCTTCTGCCCAATCACCGCTGGCATAGGCTCCAGCACCCCATTCAACCCAGAAGGAGAAGCAGCTTAGAAGGTGTGTGTGCTTAACTGGGTTCTCTTTATCTAATTGTATGAGTGAAATTAAGATCATATTTTAGGTCACATTTATGTAGAAACAAATCAAAACTTTCAAGCATCACAGCATGTTGTTGTTCAGCCAACTCTAATGAGGACAGAATATAGTACATTGTTCAAAGTATTTCCATGTGATTGGGAAAATAAGCAATAAAGCAATAGAACAAGAGATGAAGCATGCCACTATAAATAACGGCACTGCTGTGATTTAGTGGCAGATCACACAGAGCTAAGACTGGAGAATAAAAAAACATGCCGTCTGTGAAAGAAAATGGGGGGAAATAATACTGCAATAACAAAAAATATGATGATAATCAAGGGATCTGCACAGAATATGGACTGAATACTTACAACTGGCGTCAATTTGATGCCTCTTTTTATTATATTTTATTTTATTTTTGGAGAATTGTTCTTTTCAACCCGTAGGGACTCCCTTCCCTCCCTTCCTTTCCACATGCGGGTTGTAAAAACCCATTTCTCCACGGCAATTTGCACTACAGGCTTCAAGCCGCGTTGCAGCATCAACACCCAAATCAGCTTCCTCACAGGGTGCGCCTGGTGCAATCAGTGCTTAGCAGCTGCCGTAACACCCTGTGTGATACAGGAGAGAGAAATCATGCTACAACTGGCTCTGAGCAGGAGTAAAGCTATAAAAATAACAGCGAACGCAAACACAGGGGCGCACAATCCTGGACCCGGGGATCTACCAGCCTGGACACCTCAGATTCAACACACCTGGCACAACATCATAGGTGGGGCCTTGGAAGTTTCTGACATTCAAGTGGGAAAAATCTGAACATCCACCCCGACTCAAAATTCGCACTGAGATCTGTGATGGAGCTGCAATGCAAAGAAAGTCCCTGGAGCGCGTTCAGCTTGAGATTGACATGCTATGTGTGTATGATGTCGATAAACACAGGGGGATCTTTGAACAGTACAACGTACTCCACTCTTCAATAAGCACACATGGTTCTAGACAACTCCAAATTAGTATAAAGTTCAGAACGTTTCATTATTATTAGTATTATTATCGCTAACAGTTGCAGTCCTGAGATCTGGAACCTGCGTCCCTGTTGCTGATTTTTGGCTGTTAAATATCTTTCAGCCTTAAAAAAATCCCTGCTTGTCGCCATACTTTAAACTCCAATTATGTCTCGATCTGTTTGCCAAAAGAAAAAGCAACACTTGCTCACTGCGAGCATAAGACAGAGAGGCTGCTAAGTGGACGGATTCCCGGCTGGCAGGTGGAGGAGGGTAAAGGCCCGCGCCACGAAGAGCCCCAGGGACGGAGGGTTAAGCAGACAGCCTGCGGGCCGAGGCCAAGGCTGGGACTGTGGGGCTGGGACATCCCTGCCTGGTAATCCCAGAGTGGCCTGGTGATTAAGAGATTACTACTGCAAGTAATTTTCCCTGCCCAGGAGAGCCCGATTCACAGGCCTGGTCAGCAGGACAGAGAGGTAGAGAGGCAGACAGCAAGGAGCTGTCGGAAAAGAGGACAGAGGACGATGGAAGTATGAACAGAAGGCAGGAGAGCAAGAAGCAGAGAGCAAGAGACGAAGGAAACCAGGGGTGGACAAAGAAAAAAAAAACAGTACAAACATGCAGCAACCACATTAAACAGTAAGAGGAAGTAAAGCACCACCTGCTGCTAAGCTAACCCCTATATTGGGTGAGAAAAGCACCAACGCTGCCCAGGCGGCTTAACTCGGATTTCCGTGTTGCTGTCCTTGCCTGTCTTTGTGTACTTAAAAAGCACCGTGGAATAAGAATATGATAAAATATCACAGGTATATAAGATTAATGTGTGATAAAACATATATCTATATATGATATATATATCAGCACATATACAGCCTGTAAACAGTCTTGCTGTTCCACAGTCTTGCAAGCTCAGCTGGTCAATAAGTATTCAGGCCACTGCTTGTGGCTAGGACACTGGATTTGAGTGTATTGACTTACAAAGGAAATCACTAAGCACATCCTATCCTATTGGCACACCAGCCAATTTACCTTCGCTGAACTAACAGGTCACTTTAAGTGTACAAGAGGCCCGTACCTGAAGCTCCTCCTCCTTTCAATGTAACATCCTATAAACCTTACATTTCCCATTCCCTCCCCCCGCCTCCTCCCTGTTCCTCAATGTTCTCTCAGTCCTGTTTCTGTTATTTAGAGGGATCCAACCTTCTAGCTCAAACAGAACCACTCAGAGCTTCAGCCCAAGCTCTCACCCCTCCTACACTCATACAGTGTCCACATTCTGTAAAAAGCGAGACACAATCACAAAGACTCCCGTCAGTCAACACTGTGCCGCGAATCCGTGCGGTTTTCCAAAGCACCCCTGCAGCAGCGTAAGAAAACTGACCCACCCGAGACGGACAGCATCCAAGCAGCATCCAACCCACTCAGCCTAATTGCTAGGTGACTGCCGAGAAGCAGCGAATCAATCATATTTCCATTCAATTAGCTGGACTGCGCTTGAAGAGAAGGTGACAGACCTCTTTTAAACAAATGAAACGCTGCAGGGAAGACGACCTTGGAAGACCCTCGAGATGGGCTGTGACAGAGATGCTGTTTTATAATAATCTGGCATCTCTACAGTCAAAAGCACATTGCACAACACTCCGAGTCGTGTTGCGGTTTGAGGTTTAGAGGCGCTTATGTAACTCGGTCCAGGTGCTATTTATCTTTTTCATTTGTTTCATAGGTAGATGAGAGCTTGTTGGTGCGAAATCTGATCCATCGTGCTCTTGGCATTTGTAAAAGAAGAAGTAGAAGAAGCACATAACCCGTAAACATGGAAACCGCTAGAGATCCATTTGAAGAGTTAGTGAGATTTGAACTGATGAACATTGCTTCGTTTACCTGAGCTGTGTTTTTGCTGTGCTTCATTTAAATCGGTTTATTTGCGTGAAAATCAGGCTGAACGAAGGTTGTGTTCAGACTGCAGATGTCCTGTAGATGAGACACTTGTGTCGTATACGTCAGGGAAAAAGTGGTCTTCTTGGCTGAAAGGACTGGCTTGGACCTTAACTTTTAGAAAATAATTGAAATTAAATCATAGTCAGAACATTGGTCCAAAAAAAATCTGACTCCGATATCACTCAGGCCTACGGGATGATCTAGACACGATGGTGCTAACACACTCTCAGAAATAAGGGTACTAAACTGTCGCTGGGGTGGAACCCTCAAGGCTCCATCTGAGTACCTTTAGTCAGGGAACATAACTGAGCCATAATCCACTGGAAACTGTA
>NC_051228.1:1420554-1465554 GCF_015220715.1 Pygocentrus nattereri
GTGTGTCAGCACAGCTTAAAGCAGCAGCAGCCAGCCACCTCGGTTTTGTCCATTTTTGAGTTCTTGACATGGGTTGAGGTGATATAGGCACAATGCTAGTGGATATACAGTCGTGTGCAAAAGTCTGAGCTCCCCGGTCAAATGACCTGATTAAGTGACTACAGGGAATTCTCGTCTTCTTCAGCTCAGAACGCTCCATATCTGCTGTTTTCAGTTGCTAAATTTAACGTGCTGCGGGAGGAAATACTAAATGTGTGTAAAATGTATGGCGCGTTTTATTTCTTTCATTTTACCCCCAATATGTTGAACTCGGCAAATAAACCAACGTTGTGCACTGAAATTAAAAAAAAAAAGAAATGCATTACTTCAGTTTTGTTCCCTGTAGCGCGTTCAAACTTCTGCAGGTCTTAGCTTCCATTACGCGTTACTGTCACGACTGGCCCCTCCCAGTCCTCCATGAGCTTGTGTTTACCTTTTGGTCTTGTCCATGTGCTTCCTTGTTTTGATTCTTCCCTGTTCTCCCCCCTTGTTTCTAGACTCCGCCCTTGATTGTTTTCACCTGTGTCTTGTTACCTGTTCCTGTATTTAAGCCCTGAGTTTTCCCCTGTTAGGTTACTGGTCTTTGTATGGTGTTTGTTCGGTGTTTGTTCTTCTGGTCTCAGTTGCGTGTTTAGTCTGTTTTCCTTTTCGTTACGTCTGTCCCTCCATCTCTCCGTGTTGGCTCTTTGATCCTGGCCTGTTTAGACCCTGATTATGGATTTGCCCCTAATAAATCTCGCTTCTCTCAGCGTACGCGTCCGCCTCATCATCGCTCCCCGGTGTTACAGTTACATTAGTATCATAGCTAAGCAAAAAGCACACTTGGCTGACGATGGGCAACGTGATATTACATTATAGGCATTTGGCTGACGCTCTTATCCAGAGCGACTTACAATTTGATCATTTTTACACAAATGGCCTAACTGCATGTCTTTTTGGACTGTGGGAGGAAACCGGAGAACCCGGAGGAAACCCACGCAGACACGGGGAGAACATGCAAACTCCACACAGAGAGGACCCTGGCGCCCGGCCGGGGAATCGAACCCAGGCCCTCCTTGCTGTGAGGCGACAGCGCTACCCACCACGCCACCGTGCCGATATTTTATCGTTATCGTGATAAATAATGTCACAATACCCATTAACTTGTTTCCTGGTGGAGTCCAGTAGTCTCCAGCGGTAGACTGATGGGTTGATGCCACAGTGTAAAGAATTCTAATGGTTTTACTGGAGTTCTGGGACTGATTCTAGATGCTTTTGATGATTTCCTAATAGGATCTAAAGGTGTCCTACAGGAAACTAGTGGTCTCTAATGGTAATCATTAAGGCAATTCCTAATAGAGAACAAAACCAACAGGTCTTAATCCTAACGCTCTTTTTTTCCAGCAGGGATTTTTCATCACAAACACAACATAATTACTCCCGTTTAATAGGCAATAAGAGATGGTTATACATATATTAATGATAATATTTTTAATGGTGTAAGGTTTTGTTTTTCCTGTCAGTTCCAACAAATCAAACCCAAGAAAATGTAAATATATTGATGCATATAGTGTGAAAATGTTTTCAGTTATCATGATATTATATCTTGGCCATATCGCCCATCCCTACAGGTAAGCAGAGGAAGAAATAGATTAAATAGAATAGTTTCATAAGTTACAAGCTTGTTTTTACAGATCTACACCAAAAAATGTGGGGCTTTAATTTAAAAAGTCAGACTGCCTTAAAACTTTGAGGTATTTCAATGATCAAATAATAAGTTGATTCTTGTTCCGTTAAATTATAATTCAAAATTCACTCATCTCCAATTTTAGAGCAGCCCGAACATGAATCTTTAATCTTTTACAGTCTATAAGTGCAGCTCACTGAGGACTCGTCTGCTCAGGACGCCGTGGCTGTACAGCTGAGCCTGGCGTAACGAATCGGCCGCTTCACCTCGTTCGCCCGCGGCGGTTTAGCCCAAGGCGACGGCTGGCACAATCACTCCCTGTTCCCTAATGTCCGAGTCCTCGCTGGCCTTCAGACCTTCACGCTGATCTGGGACCAGAATCGTGGGGCGAAATCCAACCATCATCACTATGAGGCAAAAACGGTGCTGAGTCCTGATCAGAAACACCTCCCACGCAGCCAGCGGGCGAGCGAGTGAGTGGGCGATTGGTGCAACATGCAAATACTTCCCCCTCGCAGCTATTTCCCCTGTCACTGACTCTATCAGGACACGACGGAGCTGCGAGCTGCGCATTACAGCTGCTGCAGACGGGGGCTGTAATGAGGTTTAGCAGAGCTTTCCTCTCTCAATTACTGTCTGTCAGGACGCCCCATGGTCTCAGCGGGGGCAGGAAGGAACCTCCTGAATCCCGGCAGGACGCTTCCTCGTCTGCTGCTAACGTCCCACAACAGCCCAGATGTGTTTTCACCCAGGACATTTTCAATACACTGCGATCATCACAATACCGGCACTGCATCCTCATCACCAGTGACAATCAGCACACAGTACTGAGAACACTTAGAGTCCTGAAACGTGGGCTTGATAGATAGATACTTAAATGTATTTACATTACCAGTTATACGATGTACAATACATCTAATAATGAACACATTACTGCTAATACAGTATATATCACGGCGTATATACAGTATAACACAGCTGATACGGTATATATCACGGCGTATATACAGTATAACACAGATGATATGGTATATATCACGGCGTATATACAGTATAACACAGCTGATACGGTATATATCACGGCGTATATACAGTATAACACAGATGATATGGTATATATCACTGCGTATATACAGTATAACAGCTGATACGGTATATATCACTGCGTATATACAGTATAACACAGCTGATATGGTATATATCACGGCGTATATACAGTATAACACAGATGATACGGTATATATCACGGCGTATATACAGTATAACACAGCTAATACGGTATATATCACGGCGTATATACAGTATAACACAGATGATACGGTATATATCACGGCGTATATACAGTATAACACAGCTGATACGGTATATATCACGGCGTATATACAGTATAACACAGCTGATACGGTATATATCACTGCGTATATACAGTATAACACAGCTGATACGGTATATATCACGGCGTATATACAGTATAACACAGCTGATACGGTATATATCACTGCGTATATACAGTATAACACAGATGATACGGTATATATCACGGCGTATATACAGTATAACACAGCTGATACGGTATATATCACGGCGTATATACAGTATAACACAGCTGATACGGTATATATCACGGCGTATATACAGTATAACACAGATGATATGGTATATATCACGGCGTATATACAGTATAACAGCGCTGATACGGTATATATCACGGCGTATATACAGTATAACACAGATGATATGGTATATATCACGGCGTATATACAGTATAACAGCGCTGATACGGTATATATCACGGCGTATATACAGTATAACACAGCTGATACGGTATATATCACTGCGTATATACAGTATAACACAGCTGATACGGTATATATCACGGTGTATATACAGTATAACACAGCTGATACGGTATATATCACTGCGTATATACAGTATAACACAGATGATATGGTATATATCACGGCGTATATACAGTATAACACAGCTGATATGGTATATATCACGGCGTATATACAGTATAACACAGCTGATATGGTATATATCACGGCGTATATACAGTATAACACAGCTGATACGGTATATATCACTGCGTATATACAGTATAACACAGCTGATACGGTATATATCACTGCGTATATACAGTATAACACAGCTGATACGGTATATATCACGGCGTATATACAGTATAACACAGCTGATACGGTATATATCACTGCGTATATACAGTATAACACAGATGATACGGTATATATCACGGCGTATATACAGTATAACACAGCTGATACGGTATATATCACGGCGTATATACAGTATAACACAGATGATATGGTATATATCACGGCGTATATACAGTATAACAGCGCTGATACGGTATATATCACGGCGTATATACAGTATAACAGCGCTGATACGGTATATATCACTGCGTATATACAGTATAACACAGATGATACGGTATATATCACGGCGTATATACAGTATAACACAGCTGATACGGTATATATCACGGCGTATATACAGTATAACACAGATGATATGGTATATATCACGGCGTATATACAGTATAACAGCGCTGATACGGTATATATCACGGCGTATATACAGTATAACAGCGCTGATACGGTATATATCACTGCGTATATACAGTATAACACAGATGATACGGTATATATCACGGCGTATATACAGTATAACACAGATGATACGGTATATATCACGGCGTATATACAGTATAACACAGATGATATGGTATATATCACGGCGTATATACAGTATAACACAGCTGATATGGTATATATCACGGCGTATATACAGTATAACACAGCTGATACGGTATATATCACGGCGTATATACAGTATAACACAGATGATACGGTATATATCACGGCGTATATACAGTATAACACAGATGATATGGTATATATCACGGCGTATATACAGTATAACAGCGCTGATACGGTATATATCACGGCGTATATACAGTATAACACAGCTGATACGGTATATATCACTACGTATATACAGTATAACACAGCTGATACGGTATATATCACGGCGTATATACAGTATAACACAGCTGATACGGTATATATCACTGCGTATATACAGTATAACACAGCTGATATGGTATATATCACGGCGTATATACAGTATAACACAGCTGATATGGTATATATCACGGCGTATATACAGTATAACAGCGCTGATACGGTATATATCACGGCGTATATACAGTATAACAGCGCTGATACGGTATATATCACTGCGTATATACAGTATAACACAGTCACTCACACATACACACACACATACACACAGATACACACACACACACACACACCTACACACACAAACACAGAAAAAATTCTGACGCCTCATCATAAGCCTTATAAAACATGTACAGACAACCATCTCACATATTCCAGAACTCACTGCCTTCTCCCACACACACACACACACACACACACACACACACACACACACACACACACACAGCCGGCTGTCCTGCCGCTCCGGCGGCTGAGGAACAAAGGGGATCTCCACCTCTCTGCCTGCTCTATTATTAGATCTTCAACCCAGAGACAAAATAATCACACGTTCAGCTAAATCACCGAGCGCAGAGCCGGAGCTTCAGCCGTGAAAAGAACGAGGAGCAGTTTGGAGGAAAACGCCACCAGATTTCTGGGTCTAAATCCCAGATCTACAACCACGAGGCCCAGTTTTAAAGAGCTCATATGTAGCAAAACCCAATTTTTTGTCATTTTCTGTAAATATAAGCATGTAAACACTGCTACAGTGGCGGTCACTACAGTCCGTCACTGGCCAAAGAAAAACCAGCATCTACAAAATGGTCACTTTACAGGAGAGGCCAAAAACACTCTTTACTTATAATGTAAGTTAATGTAAAGAGATTTAAGGCAAAGCAATTTTGGAGCATTTTCGTTGGTCCAATCATCACGGAAACGTCACACGACGTAAAGAAAAGATTCAGAGCTCAAATTATTCACAAAATGAAAAATCGCTAAAAATCGAGACGTCTGGGTGTTTTGGACAGAGACGATATGGAAACTAAGCTGGCATGTTTTGATTTAGTTGCTTCCATGACATCACAAAATTAACTAATTTACATATATCCACCTATCCAGCCTACAGCTGTTCAGCCCCGCCCACTCACACCCAAGTTAAAAGGAGTGTTTCGGAATGGACTTCTTTTTGAATGAGGGAGCCAATCAGTGCAAAGCTCAGTTACATATATCAGTCTTAAAGGGACAGTGACAAAAATCACGTTTACGTCTATGAAGATACATATAAAACCAGACGAATGCTGTAGGTGGATATTTGTCCTTTGACGTCAGGACATATCTCTCCACCATGAATGGATTGGTGGACGTCTGGTTCCTATCACCACCACTGTGAACAGTTCTGACTCTAGAACAGAGCGTTTCACACCAAACCGCTCGAAATGACATCTTAACCATTTAATTACGTGCGAATGTTCATAGATCACAACAGATCACAGCTGTGAAAAGCCGCCCTCTGACGAGGCAACACTGGTCACTTCATGTAAACGAGGCGACACAGAAGGCCTGATGGGGCGCAGATGAGGATTACGTAACCAAAGCACCAGTTTACATACAGAGTGTTGCGCTGCATACAGTAATACAGACGAACTGACAGAGGAGGATGATGCACATATTCTCAGATTCATTTGTTTAATCTGAACTGGATATTTTATGTACTGAAGCATCACCATGTACGTTATTTCTTCATAAAACAGTGAGGAGTGGTTTACTGAGTGAGGAGAATATAAACAGGCTGCTGCGAGTCGCCTGTAAAGCCTGAAATCATCATTTAAAAGTCAGAGGTGAGTTTTTCCCACCACGTCGTACGTCTTTACGTATTAACACCACACACAGAATCAAAAAGAAGGTCTGGCGCAATATTTCGGCCTCAAATGATCTCAGAATCAACATCATACTGATGAAGATGTGCTGATAATAATAATAATAATAATAATAATAAATCACATCATCGGAAAAGGCGTCCTTCTCCAAGTTTAGACTCAATCAGCAGATTTAGAGACAAACCACAACCCACACTAAAAGACGTTCTGCATGCGATTACACATTTCCACCAGAGAGGGCTCCAAATCCCCTAAACATACATAGTGCAGCTTAAACATTATTTACTTTATTGCTAAGGCTCCGTTCACATTTCCAGGCTGCAGTGGCTCAAATCCGATTTCCTGCCCTGATGTGACTCCGATCCGGTGTTTTCCGGTCTGTGTGGACACAAATCTGATCTTCTCAAATCCGACCTGAGCCGCTTTCATATGTGGTCCTAGATGGGATGCGTATCCGAGTCGTGACCATGTGACCTTAATGTGACCCTCAGATCGGAATTCATGTCATTCAGTGTTACCACGGCAACAGCGCCGAACAGACTTTAAAAGCCTGTAAACGGTGGAAAAGCAGCTCATCTCACCTTTTTCTCCTCCGTCTGGCTCTAATAACGAAGCTGAGAGCTGATCAGAGTTAATGATCTTCTCAGAGAAGCTCGTTCTGCTCGTTAGTTTGTGCTGATGATGCAGTGATTCAGTCACGTGACGTCACTGAGTAGGAGGAGCTCATGAGGGTCAGTTCAGGAGCCGGTTCATCACATTAATGACCGATCTGAGTCACTGACCTAAACGAGGGTGAACCGTCGAGTCAGAGAGGCCGGATCTGAACGACGAGGCTTGGAATGTGAACGTAGCTAAAAACGGGTCAAGCTAGTATTTTTAATTCTTTACATTAGAGGCTGTTTTATAGAAAAAGGAGTAGCAACATAATTCAAATATAGCGTATGTGTGTGCTGGTCCCCGTTATTTACACCATGAAACAAAAACAAATCAGCCAACTGTTGATGTTAATCTGATTAATGTCTGATTACAGTCACACATCCCTAAACATCAGCTTGTAAATACAGCTGTAAAAAAGTAAATGAGACAGAGCAGAAAGGCTGATTGAGTCCAGATGACATGTAACCAAAGACACCAGCTTACATACAGCACAGAGGCAAATACACTACATTTCCAAAAGTATTCGCTCGTCTGGCTTCACACGCACATGAACTTGTGTGACGTCTCATTCTCAATCCATAGGGTTTAATATGATGTCGGCCCACCCTTTGCAGCTACAACAGCTTCAATTCTTCTGGGAGGCTTTCCACAAGGGTTAGTGAAAAACTGGCCACGAGTTGAAAGACTAGCTGAACACACAAATATACAATTTACACACTTTTCTTTGTGTTTTTTAAAAACACAAAAATTTGTAAATAGCGTAAAAATGTTATGGCCAAAAATTGAGCACAGAGTTTAGTGAATGCTCCAATTATGGACTTTAATCAATTCAAACAAACCCCTAATAATTACCAATAGCAGCAATAAACAATAATATTACATCTTATTTGGACCACTCTGAGTAATAACCTATTAGTAAAGGCCTATAAACCCTGACATGCGTTCGGTAACGTGTAATATATATTCAGTTACATGTATAACCTGCGCACAAATGAGTGCGGGGCAGTATAGACGGAGTGGGGGGGTGGAGCTGGAGCGTAGGCGGAGGATATTTGAATGAAACACAAACAGAGAGAATAATACCTCCTTTGTGGAGTCCAGAGCACGAAGACTGACCGAGCTGAAGGTTCAGATCACTGTCCAGAAGGATCAGCTCGACCACAGCAGCACAGGGCAGAGCTTTAGCGCAGTCCCAAAGACGGTTCTTTAGCAATGGGAATGGATCTGTCCAGAGATCGTTCTGAATCTTCTATATGGAACCAAAAACGGTTCCTATTCTATTGTTACCACGCCGAGCTCGAACCCGTTTCGGCGCTATACACAGCACCTTCTCCATGAATCTGAACAACCATTTAACCACGCAAAGAACCATGTAGGCACACAAATGGTCCTACGTCGAACGCAAGGTTCTAAACAGAACCACCACCTTTCTCAAAAAAACCCTTGAAGAGCCTCTGTGATTCCTACAGTCTCTAAGGGACGTTGGACAGTGATCACGTTGTTTCCTCTGCTGCATCTGACCCGAGCCCTACAGCTGCAACATCAGCAGCACCTTCAAAAACCTCCTGATCAGCCTTCAAGGTCCTGATCATCACTGCGCTGCTCAGAGTAACTCAGGGTTTCATTCAGCAACAAACCAGTTCACCATACTGAGAGCCATTCAAGCATGTGGCTCTATGTAGAACTCATTACTAAAGAACCACCTTTTTTGAAGAACCATCTTCCCACAGTATGAAATAACTGATCAATATGAACTGAAACGGAGAACGCTTTCAGGAACCACCTGCTTCTGGAAGGAGAACCGCAGGCGGCCCAAGGCTGCCGTTCCTCGCCCTCACAGCGGCACCACCTTCATACTAGTCGATGAATATTTCATAGTAGCTGCTGAACAACGTGCTTTAGGATTAATAACTGAATAATAAGGCTGGCATTAGACGCAGCACATGGGCAGCACACGTCCAGGCCTGTTTCACGCCTTTCCTGCTCTGACCACGAGTTCCACGAGGTTCTGGCTAATTTTAGAAACTGGAGTGACGTTTTTATTAAACGCACCCTCACATCTCGCGCAGCAATCAGTTTATCGCGATATAATGCTTTAAAAACGAGCCCAAGCGCTTTTCTTTTCCCCACCCGTATTGCGGCAAACGCGGCCTCTTGCGCTCTGATTGGCTGCAAATCTCGCCTCTCCGGCTTCCATTGGCTGGTATTTATATTCCATAAGCAAGCCCCGCCTCCCTGCGTTAAAATTCACAAAATCCAACAGCTTCATTTTTCCTCGCTCGTATATAAACATATCTCACATTTCTATGCATATCAGACGCATAAGCTCCTTCTTATGCGCGCGTATTGACGCGCAGATCTATAAATAGGACTACGATGTGGCCAATCACGGCGCGGGAGGGGCGTGGCTTGACGGAAAACGGGTGGGGAGAGGGGAAAAAAACACCGCATATCCCCCGAGCGCGTCTTCGCAGACAGCAATGGCGAAGGAATACAGAAGGTAACCGCCAATATGCATGACTAATAAAAGGAATAAAGACCGTCTCTCGCCTTCACTCATCACCCTGACAGACACACATCAGCCACACTGCACGACTCTGACCGCAGCCGTGTCCTCCCAGTGAATGAATGAATGAATGAATAAGTGAATGGAGAGGTGGTGGTGGTGGGGGGGGGGGGGGGGGGGTGAGGAAGACCACCGACCTTCATCACAACGGTGACGCAAAAGATGGGGATTTACCCCCGGGGGCATGTTTCAGCATGTTTTCCATCCACGTCGGCGCGAAAAGACGAAGCTGGGGTTGTTGGAATTATCCGTTCCACCTTAAATGGCGGAGCATGCACGAAGCGTAGGGGCATCGTTTATACGAGTGGGTGCACATTCAGCCGAAAAGAGGAGGCTGGATTTGGCTGCTTGTTCGAATTCTCCGTTCCACCTTAAATGGCGCAGCAGTTGCATTCTGGCGCCAGGCGCCAGAATGCAACTGCTGCGCCATTTAAGGTGGAACGGAGAATTCGAAAAGTGAAGCGCACAAGATTACAGTTGAGCAGACAGAATGTGCCTCCTACGCCACTTAAGGTGGAACGGAGAGTTCCGAACAAGCAAAGTGAGTGCACATGATTTTGAAGATGATGATGATGATTATTAATATTATTATTGATCTGTTTTGATTGCCTGAGTGTCACATACCGGTACTGGTGCTAAGCTGTTAGGATGGGTGTTAATTCTCTCTACACTCCTGAGGACAGAAGCATATTGGAGAGGTGGGTTTTAACCCAGATGCCCCCTCCTGGGTTCACCCATCATGCCTTGTAGTACCGATGAACGCATCTTTGGCCTGAATGTCACCTGCCTAGTTCACTTGTGCTGGAGGAGAGAGTGAAAACACACGCACGCGAGACCCTGTTGTACCGCTGCTGTGCCTGAATGCCACTTATAATGCGCTGTTTAATTGCGTTAATTAAGTTAATTAACCAGCTCCCCCCCACCCCAAACCAAAAAGAAAGCTGATCGTTACTCAACTATTTGCAGAGGTGCTGCAGGCACAGGTCCAGGGTCTCTCCCTCCACTTCATCCTCCGCCACAGAGTCCGATAAGGGCCGGGTGGGAAGAGGGCCGTCCTCGGGCAGCGGAGGCCTCATCTCCCGCAAGAAAAGCTCCAGGAAACGCCGGTAGGTTTTCTCCTCGCTGCCGCACGCGGCCATCGCTTCTCATTCCCGGAGAGAGAGAAGGAGAGAGAGAGGAAAAAGAGAAAGAAAGAGAGGGAGAGAGGGAAAGAGAGGCAGAGAGAGATAGAGAGAGGGAGAGAGAGAGAGAGCCAGGGGATGAAGAGTCTCTGCTACTTTTGAGTCATGAGCAGGAGCGCGCGCGGCACTCTCGCTCTTTCGCTCTACCACACACACACACTCACACACACACACACACACACTCACTCACCAGGTGGCGCGCACGGAGACTCGCGTAATGGACTGCGGTGACGTCAGAGCGGAGAGAGAGAGCGAGGGATGGAGGGGGGTTGAAAATATAGATAAACCCCGCCCACCTGACCATGACTCCGCCAATCAGGCGAGAGCGCGTGCACGCGTGCGAGAGTGTATTTTTAAAACCCCGGGGAGCGCCTGTGTGTGTGTGTGTGTGTGTGTGTGAGAAGGTGAGGTTGTACTGAAGCGGCACTTTAATGCGTGACGTCACGCGGTGCATCACATCTATTCATCCAAATATATAAGTGTGTGTGCGTGCGTGTGTTTATTGCATTGTATTATAGACCAGTATGTTTATTAGAGATTATATATATTATTTGTAAACCTATTTTAAGCATTAACGCACAACAGCCGTTTTTGGCTACGTCAGCCGCCCTGATCAGCTCCGGCACATTTACCGTAGATCAGGACAATCGGTGGCTCTCATAGCGGCGCAGCTCATCGCCCAGGAGAAACTCACCTCAAACCGTTTACCTGGACAGGTTAAGCCTGGACACACTCACTGGCCACTTTAACAGAAACACTCAGCTTGGGCTTCCAGTAACTGGCCACTTTATTAGAAACACTGACCTTGTGCTTCCACTCTCTGGCCACTTTATTAGAAACACTGACCTTGTGCTTCCACTCACTGGCCACTTTATTAGAAACACTGACCTTGTGCTTCCACTCACTGGCCACTTTATTAGAAACACTGACCTTGTGCTTCCACTAACTGGCCACTTTATTAGAAACACCCACCTTGTGCTTCCACTCACTGGCCACTTTATTAGAAACACCCACCTTGTGCTTCCACTAACTGGCCACTTTATTAGAAACACCCACCTTGTGCTTCCACTCACTGGCCACTTTATTAGAAACACTGACCTTGTGCTTCCACTCACTGGCCACTTTATTAGAAACACTGACCTTGTGTTTCCACTCACTGGCCACTGTAGTAGAAACACTGACCTTGTGCTTCTACTGGTCACTTTATTAGAAACACCTCAGTTGTAGGCTGAGAGTGGTCCAATACTCAGAAATATCCAGGTCAGAAACCAACCACAGATGAAAGGCGAGTCGGTAATAGCATCAAAAGATGCTAAGGCAGGTGTTTCTAATAAAGTGGCCAGTGAGCAAGGTGTTTCTAATAAAGTGGCCAGTGCGTGGACGCAAGGTGTTTCTAATAAAGTGGCCAGTGCGTGGACGCAAGGTGTTTCTAATAAAGTGGCCAGTGCGTGGACGCAAGGTGTTTCTAATAAAGTGGCCAGTGAGCAAGGTGTTTCTAATAAAGTGGCCAGTGCGTGGACATCTCATTGTAGCTTCCTGATAACATTTCATCCACAATGAAAGTCAGAATCAGTTTCCAACAACTACAGAAATCTGTTGGCTAACTGGCTGCGACAGAGCAATAGTGGGAGTCGTGTGGAGCGTTTAATGAACATTACCGGTGAACGGCTCTCTCTCCAAACTCTAAAAGCGGCCTGTGTGGTTTGGTGATTATTGCTGGAAAAGCTCCATGAGTGAAGCTCTATAGCTGAGTGAGAGTGAGTGTATATAGGACATCAGAGCTCCAGCTAAAAATAACTTGCAGATTTCGGCCTTGCTGGGAATTAACTGTTCTGCTGCTGTTCTATTGAGTGTTTTTGTGTTAAATAGAGGTTGCCAGATAATCAGCTCAGTTATTACCCCCATTAGAATTTACTCGGCTCTGCTAAAAGGGCTAAAACTAATGATTTATTGCATTATCGGCAGATTATGAGCTCCATATGGTCATCCTGTCTATATGAAAACACAAACTGAGGCAATCAATAGACACACTGACCAGTTCAGAATGAAATCTTTCAGTTTTACCATCCTAAAGTCCAACTTCCCTGACACTGATCACAGTTCAATTGATCTATCGAGACTCTGCCGACTTACAAGGTCTTTCATAGCTGCTGTTGTTGTTGTTTCACAGAATGCTGGAAAAAATCCCATTAAACACAAGAAACTGTAGAACGGACTCGGTTTATATCACAATACCTACATTTAGAGTCGGTTATTCATTCAGTCTAATGAGAAACTGTAGAACGGACTCGGTTTATATCACAATACCTACATTTAGAGTCGGTTATTCATTCAGCCTAATGAGAAACTGTAGAACGGACTCGGTTTATATCACAATACCTACATTTAGAGTCGGTTATTCATTCAGTCTAATAAGAAACTGTAGAACGGACTCGGTTTATATCACAATACCTACATTTAGAGTCGGTTATTCATTCAGCCTAATGAGAAACTGTAGAACGGACTCGGTTTATATCACAATACCTACATTTAGAGCCGGTTATTCATTCAGTCTAATGAGAAACTGTAGAACGGACTCGGTTTATATCACAATACCTACATTTAGAGCCGGTTATTCATTCAGCCTAATGAGAAACTGTAGAACAGACTCGGTTTATATCACAATACCTACATTTAGAGTCGGTTATTCATTCAGTCTAATGAGAAACTGTAGAACAGACTCGGTTTATATCACAATACCTACATTTAGAGTCGGTTATTCATTCAGTCTAATGAGAAACTGTAGAACAGACTCGGTTTATATCACAATACCTACATTTAGAGTCGGTTATTCATTCAGTCTAATGAGAATCTGTAGAACAGACTCGGTTTATATCACAATACCTACATTTAGAGTCGGTTATTCATTCAGTCTAACGAGAAACTGTAGAACAGACTCGGTTTATATCACAATACCTACATTTAGAGTCGCTTATTCATTCAGTCTAATGAGAATCTGTAGAACAGACTCGGTTTATATCACAATACCTACATTTAGAGTCGGTTATTCATTCAGCCTAATGAGAAACTGTAGAACGGACTCGGTTTATATCACAATACCTACATTTAGAGTCGGTTATTCATTCAGTCTAATGAGAAACTGTAGAACAGACTCGGTTTATATCACAATACCTACATTTAGAGTCGGTTATTCATTCAGTCTAACGAGAAACTGTAGAACGGACTCGGTTTATATCACAATACCTACATTTAGAGTCGGTTATTCATTCAGTCTAATGAGAAACTGTAGAACGGACTCGGTTTATATCACAATACCTACATTTAGAGCCGGTTATTCATTCAGTCTAATGAGAAACTGTAGAACGGACTCGGTTTATATCACAATACCTACATTTAGAGCCGGTTATTCATTCAGTCTAATGAGAAACTGTAGAACGGACTCGGTTTATATCACAATACCTACATTTAGAGTCGGTTATTCATTCAGCCTAATGAGAAACTGTAGAACAGACTCGGTTTATATCACAATACCTACATTTAGAGTCGGTTATTCATTCAGTCTAATGAGAAACTGTAGAACGGACTCGGTTTATATCACAATACCTACATTTAGAGTCGGTTATTCATTCAGTCTAATGAGAAACTGTAGAACGGACTCGGTTTATATCACAATACCTACATTTAGAGTCGGTTATTCATTCATTCAAAATTGTACAGCGAGTTTCTGTTTTGTTTGCAGGTTTGGTTTGTCCCATTGTCCTTCCAGCGATGTCCACCAAAGTCCATGTGTAGGTCAATACAGCAGTCCAGAAGAATCCATGTATGAATAAATAAGGTAATATATTAAAATGAAGAATGCACTGCCCGCTTCTCTGGTCAGAGGTATTGAGTGAATTTCTTGCCAGCCCTCTACGCTCCGCCAGCCAAGGATATATTAGATAAAGTGCTCATATTTTACGCACATGCCCTGCGTGCTGATACACTGCTGGCTTTCCAGGGTTTAATCCAATTAAAGAGATACATCAACTGGACTCGTACACATATACGGTATTTATTATTTTTATATATAGACATATTTATTTAAGTACCAGCTATTCATTTTGGAGGAGAAATTTCTGAGACTAGGCTTAAAGTAACCTGCTTAAATAAAGAAAGTTTTCCAGAACTGATCAAAAGCTCCTGAGAAAATGTGGCTCCTAACGACCACCTGGAAGAGCTGGTAGACCCCAGAACCGCCCTTTTTATGGTATGTTTTTGGCTTGTCTGAAAAAATGTATAAGTTGTACTTAAAGAGTTTAAAACACTGTGTCCACTCACTGTCCACTCTATTAGACACTCCTACCTTGTCGGTCCACCTTGTAGATGTAAAGTCAGAGACGACAGCTCATCTGCTGCTGCACAGTGTGTGTTGGTCATCCTCTAGTCCTTCATCAGTGGTCACAGGACGCTGCCCACAGGACGCTGTTGGCTGGATGTTTTTGGTTGGTGGACTATTCTCAGTCCAGCAGCGACACTGAGGTGTTTAAAAACTCCAGCAGCACTGCTGTGTCTGATCCACTCGTACCAGCACAACACACACTAACACACCACCACGTCAGTGTTACTGCAGCGCTGAGAATGACCCACCACCCAAACAGTACCTGCTCTGTGAGGGTCCATGGGGGTCCTGACCACTGAAGAACAGGGTAACAGAGTATCAGAGAAACAGATGGACTACAGTCTGTAACTGTAGAACTACAGAGTGGAACTGAACGGTCAGTGGAGCTGATAAAGTGGACAGTGAGTGTAGAAACGAGGAGGTGGTCAGAACGCTACGTCTGATGTACAATAGTAAAGCTCAGTTGCTGCTTTAATATCAGAAATAAACGATTTGATACAGAGTTCCAGTGAACACGGTGTATGAATAAAAAGGGTCATCACACTTCAGTGACGCGTCGTTATCAGATGAAAGACTTACTGAACTTCCTCTTAAAGTCTGATAGCTGCAGTTTCTCTGCCAGTTCACCGCCTTTTCATAACTGTGTGAATAACATATGATTTATTAATGTGGAATGAGCCCTGCTGGAGACATCTCATATAAATACAAACACCGCGTGGGAACGAGATCCTAATGCGTGGCCACAGCTTAATAAGGTGTGGGAACAAGATCCTAATGCGTGGCCACAGCTTAATAAGGTGTAGGAATGAGATCCTAATGCGTGGCCACGACTTAATAAGGCGTGGGAACGAGATCCTAATGCATGGCCATGACTTAATAAGGTGTAGGAATGAGATCCTAATGCATGGCCACGACTTAATAAGGCGTGGGAATGAGATCCTAATGCATGGCCATGACTTAATAAGGTGTAGGAATGAGATCCTAATGCATGGCCACGACTTAATAAGGCGTGGGAATGAGATCCTAATGCATGGCCACGACTTAATAAGGTGTGGGAACAAGATCCTAATGCGTGGCCACAGCTTAATAAGGTGTAGGAACGAGATCCTAATGCGTGGCCACGACTTAATAAGGCGTGGGAACGAGATCCTAATGCATGGCCATGACTTAATAAGGTGTAGGAATGAGATCCTAATGCATGGCCACGACTTAATAAGGCGTGGGAATGAGATCCTAATGCGTGGCCACAGCTTAGTAAAGCATAATATCGTTCACATGCCTTACTAAGTCCAGGCCACAACTTATTTATCTCATTCCCATGCCTTACTAAGTCGTGGCCACACATTAGGATCTTGCTCCCACGCGTTGTTTTTATTTATATGAGATGTTTCCAGCAGGGCGCCGTAATATATAGAACCAATAAGTGCTCTGCTGTCGTTACGATGTCAAGCTTATAACAACAACAGAGCCCTTTTCGGTGCTACGATACATTCTCCTCTGATCTGAAGAACCATTTCAATATGCAAAGAACCATTTAAGCATGAAATTGTTCTTCATAGAACCCATGTTTCTAACCCTTTACTGAAGAACCATCTTTGAGCGTAGCGATCGCTGATTTATTGTATATTTTTGTGCACTCTTAAAAAGATGGTTCTTCAAGGGTTCTCTGGTAAACACAATGCTGCAATACAGAATGATGAACACTCAAAGAACCATCTGCATGACTGAACGGTTCTTTGCATGGTGAAATGGTTCTTCAGACTGATGGACACTGAGTTGTAAATGGCTCTATTTAACACCAAAAAGAGTTCTTTTACTGTTACAAGCTTGACATCATAACAATAGTAGAACCCTGTTTGGTGCTATACAGAACCCTTTTCAAAAAAAAAAAGTTATATACAAAAACCATAGACAAAACGTTCTCCGTTAATCTGAAGAACCATTTCGCCATACAGAGAACCATTTAAGCAAGGTTCTATACAGAATCACTGTCTTTATTGAAGAACCCTTGAGAACCATCTTTTTTAAAAGTCTAGAACCTTTTTGAAAATGGTTCCATATAGCACCAAAAAGGTTTTTCTATTGTTACGACGTCAAGCTTGTCACAACAGCAGAGCCCGTTTTCGAAAAGGTTCTTTATAGGAACCATCTACAACACATTCTCCATCAGTCTGAAGAACCATTTCATCATGCAGAGAACCTTTAAAGCATGCAAGTGGTTTTTTGAGTGTTCATGGCTCTACATAGAACCATTCCCTTTACTAAAGAACCCTAGAGTACTGTTCTGAGAGGGTTCCTTAGCGGCGCTGCTCTGCCGTGCGCGGCCGCTTGCTGTGGTTTGACGCCGCGGGGCTGCAGGGCTGAGCTTCAGCTGGAACGCCGGAATCTCTGAAACCTTGATCCTGAAAAAGGGACAGAAATTAGGCCAAACATGACGACCTAAATCAGAGCCACAGGTGCGGCGGCCGACACTCGCGCTCACTCCACAGCTTCAGCGCAGAACACAACAGCACCAGCAGAGCTTCCTACAACTCATTTATTCACGGCTACTGAAACGATTCCCTTTAATATACTGACCGTGAGCTGATACTCCACAGTCGCCTCCTTTCGGCTCGGGGACTTGAAGAGAGACGCCAACCTAGAGAGACAGCGAACAGGTGAATTTAGAGGGAGAGCTCTGTAGCCTCTCACAGACCTGATCATGTGGTTTCTGTGTGAATTCTGATTGTTGGCTGGACTGTCCCTTTAACTCTGCAGCTTTATGCTCTCTGTAGTGTGACAGCAGCGCAGCAGAGCCCACCGTGAGCCCACCGTGAGCCCACCGTGAGCCCACCGTGAGCCCTTCAGATGCAGTTGATCTCCGTAAGTGGACGATCACACAGAGTTCCTTTGCGGCGACCTTGTGTGTTTACTGCTCAAGCAGCGTTCCAAATTCAGAGAAAATGATGTGAAGAGACCTTGAGCTTTATGACTCAGAGAGAGAGAGAGAGAGAGTGAGAAACAGACAGCGAGAGTGAGAAAGACACAGCGAGAGTGAGAAAGACACAGCGAGAGTGAGAAAGAGACAGTGAGTGAGAAAGAGACAGTGAGTGAGACAGCGAGAGTGAGACAGCGAGGGTGAGAGAGAGATAGTAAGAGTGAGAGAGAGTGAGAGAGATAGTGAGAGTGAGAGACAGCGAGAGCGAGACAGTGCAAGAGAGACAGAGACAGTGAGAGAGAGAGTGAGAGAGAGACAGAGAGAGAGAGCGAGAGAGAGAGAGCGAGAGAGAGAGAGAGAGAGAGCGCGAGAGAGAGAGCGAGCGAGAGCGAGAGAGCGAGAGCGAGAGAGCGAGAGAGCGAGAGAGCGAGAGAGAGAGAGAGAGAGAGAGAGCGCGAGAGAGCGAGAGAGAGAGAGCGAGAGAGCAAGAGAGAGCGAGATAGAGAGAGAGAGCGCGAGAGAGCGAGATAGAGAGAGAGAGAGCGCGAGAGAGCGAGAGAGAGAGCGAGAGAGCGAGATAGAGAGAGCGCGAGAGAGCGAGAGAGAGAGATACCCAGTGCCGCTGTTGCTGGGTGATCAGCGGAGTGACGGTGTGAGGGCGATGAAGATGATGTGCAGAAGTTAAAGCAGTTTTTGGAGTAAAGTGATTCACTCTCTCTCCCACAGAGGTGAAGGGTAGAGAGGTTTTATGTAATGCTCTCTCGCTTCCTCTGCCAACGGCGCTCACTACTCGAGAGCGGAGCCAGCGCTGGAGCAGAACCCAACTCCACCGGCACCGTTCTGCTGCATCAGGCTGCGCATTCAGAACCGACACACAAGCTAGGAGTGCTGCATGTTAACGTGTGTGTATTACACACCTGAGAACAAGGGGCGAGATACAGGGGGTCCTGGGAGTCCAGAAACAGCCTCTTGGACCCCCTGGTCCCTGAAAATAAACTTATTATGGTGTCTGTTGGAGAGAAACAGGCGCTCAAATCCAGATTCAGTGAAGCTCACTGTTCATCTGCTTCACCCGCAATCAGCTTCTGTCTCTGGTGGTCTTAACTAACTAGAGCTGCAGCTCTGCTCTGCCTCAGGGTGGCGCTGTAGCAGACTGGCTTAATGCACCTTAACCTGACACCAGTATCTGTATTGATACTTCCCTCATATGTAGTTATTATGCAATACGTGTTTTATCTAATCAATACTTCATTCAAGCTCACAAAAGAAGACGATCTGTAATAGAGACCTGCCTTTTAGCTCCGTCCCAGCGCAGGATCAACCGCTGTGTAGCTGCATGACCCCAACTTTCACCTGAAAAACAAAACAAAACATCAAATCTCACCCAGATTTGATTTCAGTGTTACGCTACATCTCAGAATTACTTTTTAACAATATCTCGCATCCAATATATCCATCCAGCTCTGAGGGTTAACATTATTTATATGTTTATATTATATGTTTATATTACTTATATATGTTATATAAATATATTATTTGTATATTAAGCAGCTGCTGAACTGAACATTATGGAGCTATTGAACATGTTAATTTAATATTACATAATTAATATTATGTAGCTACTGTATGTTCAAATTTAGGAATGATATATTATAATCAAGACTGATGGACACACTCCCACACACTCCCACACACTCCCACACACTCCCACACACTCCCACACACATACTTGAGCAAAGATTACCTAAAGCAGGCACCAGCTTTGATTGGCCATTTGAGACTTTGGTTGTAATCTGATTGGTCAGCACCACCTAACAACAAACAAACACGACTCAAATAATCTGAATGAGACAGACAGACAGACAGACAAGATGGAGTTAGTGATAGAGAGAGGTAGAGAGAGTATAAGAGAGAGAGACAGAGAGAGAGAGAGAGGGAGAGAGAGAGAAAGGAGAGAGAGAGGAGAGAGAGGGAGAGAGAGAGAGAGAGAGAGAGAGAGAGAGAGAGAGAGAGAGAGAGAGAGAGAGAGAGAGAGAGAAAGGAGAGAGAGAGAGAGAGAAAGGAGAGAGAGAGAGGAGAGAGAGAGAGAGAGAGAGAGAGAGAGAGAGGGAGAGAGAGAGAAAGGAGAGAGAGAGGAGAGAGAGAGAGAGAGAGAGAGAGAGAAAGGAGAGAGAGAGGAGAGAGAGAGAGAGAGAGAGAGAGAGAGAGAAAGGAGAGAGAGAGAGAGAGAGAGAGAGAGAGAGAGAGAGAGAGAGAGAGAAAGGAGAGAGAGAGGAGAGAGAGAGAGAGAGAGAGAGAGAGAGAGAGAGAGAGAGAGAGAGAGAGAGAGAGAGAGAAAGGAGAGAGAGAGGAGAGAGAGGAGAGAGAGAGGGAGGAGAGAGAAAGGAGAGAGAGAGGAGAGAGAGAGGGAGAGAGAGAGAAAGGAGAGAGAGGAGAGAGAGGGAGAGAGAGAGAAAGGAGAGAGAGAGGAGAGAGAGAGAGAGAGAGAGAAAGGAGAGAGAGAGGAGAGACAGAGAGAGAGAGAGGGAGAGAAAGAGGAGAGAGAGAGACAGAGAGAGAGAGAGGGAGAGAGAGAGAGAGACAGAGAGAGAGAGAGGGGGGGAGAGAGAGAGAGAGAGAGAGAGAGAGAGAGAGAGAGAGGGAGAGAGGGAGAGAGAGAGGGGGGGGAGAGAGAGAGAGAGAGAGAGAGAGAGAGAGAGAAAGGGAGAGAGAGAGAGAGAGAGAGAGAGAGAGAGAGAGAGAGAGAGAGAGAGAGAGAGCGGGGGGGGGAGAGAGAGGAGAGAGAGAGAGAGAGAGAGAGAGAGGGAGAGAGAGAGAAAGGAGAGAGAGAGGAGAGAGAGAGAGAGAGGAGAGAGAGAGAAAGGAGAGAGAGAGGAGAGAGAGGGAGAGAGAGAGAAAGGAGAGAGGAGAGAGAGGAGAGAGAGAGAGAGAGAGAAAGGAGAGAGAGAGGAGAGACAGAGAGAGAGAGAGAGGGAGAGAGAGAGGAGAGAGAGAGACAGAGAGAGAGAGAGAGAGAGAGAGACAGAGAGAGAGAGAGAGAGAGAGAGAGAGAGAGAGAGGGAGAGAGAGAGAGAGAGAGAGAGAGGGGGGGAGAGAGAGAGAGAGAGAGAGAGAGAGGGGGAGAGAGAGAGAGAGAGAGAGAGAGAGAGAGAGAGAGAGAGAGAGAGAGAGAGAGAGAGAGAGGGAGAGAGAGAGAGAGGTGTATTATACAGTATGTGTGCTATAGACGACCATACGGCGGCGCTGCGCTCGGTGGCTAACTGGATTAGCTGCTGGGCGAGCCCGCTTAGGAGGCGGGTCCTCTGAGAGAGGTCGTCAAAGTCGTGCCTGAACGGAAAGGCGATGCTGTCGATCACCACCAGCTGCACCTGTGAGTGGAGAAGGAAGGAATGTGTGGTTTTTATTTTTCCAAAACAGTAAAAAGTCAGAACTGCATACTGGAAGTTTATTGATACAGAACACAAACAAAACGAAAGCATAATTAATCAATTAAGCATTAGGACGTTAACAGAACTGTCAAATGACGTGAGAAGTCACAACTAATCGGTGATTTGATAATCGGTGCTAAACCTGTGGGCCGCAGCGGCTCTGCCAGGGGGCTGATTGTCTTAACTGCAGTTCTGTTACAACATGTGGACATTCAGCCAAATGTTTTTTTAATTATGACTGATTACTTTAAAAAACACAGAACATCAAATTTAGGTCGACTTCATTTATTAGTTTGGCTCAATGGCAGATGCGTTTACTGATCTGATTGAAACACCTCAATCGGAATAGTCCAGTCTGATTGAGGCCATTTGGAATACAGTTTCTATCTGATCGAGGTGGGTGATCCTGTAAATAATCCGTTAAATAGAAGAATAATATCAGTGTAAACTCCTGTATCTGATTACATTCCCTATCGGAAAGTTTAAGTCCGTTCTGCCTGAGCGTCGCGTCACAGTGAGAGTTTATACCGTTCAACACGGCGGAGCAGAAACTGGTCTGCAGAGGAGACGAAGTTCATGCTCTGATCTTTAAAAGACGGCGGTGGGACGGACGTCCAGCTTATGCGTCTCAGAACACGACGTCTTCCTCTCGGCCTTCTTTAATAAGGACGTGTGAAGGACGTTTTCCTGAGTCTGACGTCATTTTAAAGCAGTTAAATCCACAATCACTGCTCACTGCTGCTCATCTCACTCTGACTGGACTAACGTGATGCTGGTTGTCATGGTAACGCTTACACTAAGCGCTTCTCCATGCATGCGTGTAATTTTGCATCGGATTCCTCGTAGTGAGCATGTAAACGAAGATTTTCTATCAGATTGTTGAGTAGAGTGAGCATAAACACCCCAGTCTAAGTCTGAAGTCCGACTGTATTCAATTGGATTGGCAAACATCTTTGCATGTGAACACAGACACTGAGAACCAGATACAGGCAGAGGGGAAGACAGTCTCCCCCCTTCTGTCTAATCTAGGACCAGCACTTCAGTAACTAACCCACCATGGCAGCCAAGCTAGCTTTGTTAGCGTCAGGCTAGCGTGGTTAGCTCAGCGCTATTTGGGATTTTTATGTACACACACACACACACACACACACACACACACACACACACACTGACTGGGGGTCAGGCGTCTTGCTCAATTATTATTATATTTTTTTTCTCAGCTGTTTGTCTAAAGTTATTTTCCAAAATAAAAGTCTTTATTAACTCTGTGTGTTTGGGGAGGTTAAAAACTAGATAGAGCTTGTCTGCAGGACATCTGGGTGGTCCGAGGGTGGACCAGCAGTGGCAAACAGCCGGTGGGGTACCGACCTAATTAAGCTAGATATATGCTTGCAGTCTGAGTCTGTGCTATTCATGCCTCATGCCATCACTGCTCGCCAAGCAAATATTTCAGCCATAATCTTGAAGTACAGCGGCCACATGAAAAACAAAGTGAGTAGCTTATTTTACGAACATCACGGTGCAGTTTGTTCACGAAATATCGGAACCTGTATCGTGAGGTTATATTTTAGCCATATCGTCCAGACTTAGCTCAACCAGTGAACCCCGGTTCCCTGCCTGCAGCACAGACAGGTGGCGCCGTTCGTACACCCGCACACCTCGGGGTGCTTCAGCAGGAAGTCCGGCAGGAGGTAGGCCTCGGCCAGCAGGTCTGCGTAACCATGGCAACGGACGAGGAAGATGCCGGAGAGAATCTTCTCCGTGGTGAATTCCTCCAGCGCTTTTCGCTGCTCTGAGAATAAACGCGAGAAAAAAAATGACACTCCATAATTCACAGTCGGCTCCGAAACACTCGCCGAGACCAATCCGAGAGCCCACAGACGCTCCGAAAGGCACAGCCGGAGACAAACCATCACAGCTCTTAGGACATCTTCGTTCATGCTGTCTGTTTTATTCCATTCTGATCAATTTCAACCTTTTATCTCCATTTCTGTGAACCACGGCGTGTATAAAATATATAAATAAACTCATCAACATCACATTCTTTGGAAAGTGCATCTGTTCAGGTTAGCAGGGGCCCAATTAATGGAGCCTCTTTTGCTTTAATGGCTTATAAGTCATAAAAGTGCTTCTGTTCCATTAGTTGGCCTGTCTTGCACGTCTTCCTGTCAAAATAAAACTATTTTGGCTAAATACAGACCTGCGCCAAAGTAGAAACGCCCCAGTATTTATTTATTTATTTACTTACTTACTTATGTATTTATTCATTTATGAGTTTAACACACGGAACAGCAATACAACAAAATCTAAAACTGCGCCTTTTGCTTAGGACACGTTTTATGCATATTTCACTCCTCCTAAATATGATAAATTCAGCAAATAGACACTAATTGTGCATTAAAAAGTGTTCTCTGTAGAGGACGTGTTAACTTTAGAGATTAAAGGGCTCATATCCTGCATTTTTCCCCCTGAGGTCCTCTTATGATGTTTGTGAGCTTTTATACACCCAATTATTTTTGTTTATACGTTTTCCAGCCTCTCTTTATCCTTCACACTTAAGCGGCCTGTTTGTGTCACTGCACCTTTGAGCCTGTTATATGTAAATGAGCTCTGTTCTGATTGGCTGGGCCCCAGTCCTGACCGAAACATTATATCTTTATAACTTCAGTGAAAGTGGGCGGGGCTAAACTGCTATAGTTGAATAGGTGGATGTGTGCAAATGATCTTTTTATCTCAGAATCAAGCAGGCTGGTACCTTTAAGACCGATATATGTAAATGAGCTCTGTTCTGATTCGTTGCCTAGCACCGCGTGCCTCATTCACACTCGTGTAGCTTAAAGAGTGAGTGGATGGGGCTGAACTGCTATAGGCTGAAAAGGCAGGTATATGCAAATGCCCTAATTTTTATGACATCACAAAAACAATGAATTCAAAGCTGTATGGACCAGGGAGTAAACTGTGTGTTTTGAAACAACACTCAAAAAATTAGTTTTTCAAGGGTTCTTCAGTAAAGAAAATGGATCCATATAGAACCATGAACAGTCAAAGATCCCTTTGCATGATTGAGGGTTCTTCTCATTGTTAAATGGTTCTTCAGACTGATGGAGAATATGTTGTATATGGTTCTATGGTTCTATATAGCACCAAAAAGGCTTCTGCTACTGTTTCAATGTGAAGCATGTTACAACAGAAGAACCCTTTTGATGCTATATAGAACCCTTTAGTAAAGAAAACAGTTAGAACCCTTGTAGAGCCACAATTTTTAAGAGTGAACTACATCAGATGCTTTTATATATATAAAATTCAGTTTTCCACGATACTGGCCCTTTAAAAGAAGAGTGGGTTAAAGGGCAGAAGCAGCTCTGGTTTAAAGGGTTAGGATGTTTACCTTCATCCTCTGCCAGTAAAGTACAGTGCTCTACTAGAGCTTCTGCCATGTCCACCACGCGCTGGACCACAAAACTGCCCTCTGTGTCAATGTAGACAGCCTTCCCGGCCAAACCTCCGAAACAGACTGGGATCTGCACGTCCACAGCCAGCTGGATGCTGAGGGAGGACGACACAGAGCGAGTGCGACATCACCGCTTTAAAACTGGGTTACACAGACGTATTCTAGGACAGCGGCGCTCCGGCCCAGTTCCTGGAACTCCTCTCACTGGTAGCCCTGGGCCAGAAGTTTCAAACTAAACCTCTGAAATGGCCAACAAATCGGAGGGCCTGGAGGCCCAGTGTCCAGCACCCACTAAACCTGCCAATTAGCGGGTAAGTGTAATCAGGTGTGTTAGAGCAGGTAAATCACCAAACTGTGCTGGACACCGACCCACCAGGACCGGAGCTCTGCACCCCTGACATACGATTTTAGCTCATTTTTAATTAACATTTTGCTGTGACCTGAACTCCCATTGCTTATTCAAAATATAGGCACTTGTGGTAGATCTTGAAAAATTATACGAATACCTGAACTATTATACATACATATAGCAATATAATGACCCATGACATCATGACTACAACACAGATATAGACATTTTATTTACCATCCAGAACCACCAGAGAACCTACACGAGTCTTCTGAGCTTATCTGGAATGTTGATGATGGAAAATAGTGGAAAATCTGGAAAAATCAGTTTTCGTTGGGGACTATTTAGCCTCAAAACACCCTGCATGTGTCCCTCCACCATGAATGGATTGTATTGCTGTTTTCAGAACGCAACGTCCTGTCTCCAAAATGCAGGTGTGCTCCACAAGGTAGGTGTTTCTAATAAAGTGGCCAGTTAGTGGAAACACAAGGTAGGTGTTTCTAATAAAGTGGCCAGTTAGTGGAAACACAAGGTAGGTGTTTCTAATAAAGTGGCCAGTTAGTTGAGGCTCAAGGTGGGTGTTTCTAATAAATTGGCCAGTTAGTGGAAACACAAGGTAGGTGTTTCTAATAAAGTGGCCAGTTAGTGGACAAGCAAGGTAAGTGTTTCTAATAAAGTGGCCAGTTAGTTTCTATTTCAGTCTTACCACAGCTGGGTCTTTCCGATGCCTGGAGCTCCACATATCTCAGTGGTCTTCCCCACGGGAACCCCCCCTCCGAGAACAGCGTCGAGCTCTGAGCAGAACGTCACTATGCTGCCCTGAGTCTGCTCCTGGTGCAGGAGGTCCAGGGCTGTTAGGCTTTCTGCTGCTGCCCTCTGCTGGCCACGCTGGCCATCATCTCGCAATGTCTGCAAAACCTCCACTGCTTCTTCCTGAGAGATGCCTGTTTCTACAACAACACATTATAGCACTGTTAATAGGGCAATAATTAGACAATTACAAACCAAAATCGCCTGTAATTGACATACTTGACCTACTGTTATTATATTAATAAGTAAAATGGATGCTGCTCTCAGCTGCTTCATGCAGGTCAACACACTTTTAAAAAATTGCTATTCAAAAGGTTCTTTAGTAAAGACAAAGGTTCTATTTAGAACCATGAGTTCCATATAGATCCATTTGCATGCCTAAATACCATGCACACAGCATTTTAAGCATGAAATAGTCCTATTAAGAACGCATGGTTCTAAATCGAATGATTGCATTTACTAAAGAACCTGTGAAGAACCATCTACTTTAAGTGTGTATGGCTTTTCCTAGCAGGGATATTTTAAATCTTTGAAAAAGACATAAAGGGATATGTGCAGAATATTTCTAAAAAAAAAAAAAGGAAAGGGGTGTGAATGTAATAATAATAAGACATTGCATTAATGCTATAATAAGGACCACAACGATGAATTATTGATTTTATATATGCATCTTATCAGTCTTTTTTTCATTTACTATGAATACAGCCACACAACTCCCAAACTAGTGGTGGTGAACAGGCTACACGTTAATAATGGGGGGGGGGGAATGGTTTTAATAAACAATAAAATAATAACCACTGACAGAAATATTATTAAAAAGAAGCATTTTTAATAAACTGTATAAATTAATCATCAGACGTTATGGATATAGCGCCACCTACAGACCCGTTTTAACAGAATATTAATGTATAGCTTGTATAATCCTCACTTCACACTGTTAAACCTTCATCTCAGAGCTCCCCTCTGTAAACCGTCTCGCTGCTGTGTCTTGCCTCATGGGAATTGTAGTTTTTCGCCACGCCCCCTCAAGCCTAAACACGTACAACGTCTCACTTTTGAAACTACAAATCGAAAGTCCGGTCGAATAAACGAACCTGCTCCAAAAACAGTGCGAGCTGTTATTCCAGCGAACTCGGTCGGCTTAGGACTAACACTAATAAAACGCGTCAGTATTGATACTGTGGTGTAAAATACCTTTGCATAGTTGTGGCGGTTGCAGATCGATCAAATCTGCTGCCGTGTGAAAGCCGAAACTGATCAACTTCACCTTCACAGAAGGAGCCAGAGGAGAGCCGGCCACGGTCCTCTGCATCACTCCTAGGCACTAAAACTCACTTTGGTGAAGAACCTCAGCATTTCTAGTTAACTAGGTTAGCTACCTGCCTCTCCAGCTGTAATAAAAGTCCTCATGCACACCATTAAACAGCTCAGAGCTGGAGTCAACACCACAAACAACAATTATACTAAATTACACTGCTTTTCTGTTCGAGATTCCCTCTAAAATGCCTGCCGCTTCGTCATTAGTCACACTTCACCCGTGTGGACAACACGGGCTTATGTTATTTTCATAATAAGAGTCCGCACTCAAACTCAAAAACACTCATCTAGATCTGCATACCACCCCACATAAAAAAGGAACCGGCTTTTGGGTGTCAGGAACGTGAGCTCTGCTTAGAACTGCCCAAAAACCCCCAAAAAACAAAAAAACAAATAACACAACCAAAACACGCTTCTGTTATTTGAAACGCCTTCTACTGAAATGATTTGTCCCTCCTGCCACGCCGTCCAACGCCGAGGTCTGTTTACAAATCTGGAGACGAAGAACGCGTGTAAATCCCGTCCAAAGGAAGATTTACAGACGCGGAAAGGAGACGTTATAGATTCATATCAGCTTAGAAACGTCTTACCATCTTTCTCCGGTAAGTGTCCGAGCTCTTTTTAGCGGAAAACGGCAGTTTATGAGCTTTAAAGCGAGAGCAGCTGCGCGGCGCGGGAGATGACAGCTGCTGCTGCGCCACTGCTTCGTCTGACGTCGGCCTCACTCGCTTAAAATCGGCTTTCGCTTTACAACAGTGGACGTTTTTCGTGTCTAATCGAGATGAACTGCCGCTCGGAGGTGCTGGAGGTGTCTCTGGAGGGCAGGCAGGTGGACGAGGCCCTGCTGGCCCTGCTCCACACCATCCTGCTCCACCGCAGCACGGGCAAGTTCCACTATAAGAAGGAGGGCACCTACTCCATCGGCACGGTGGGCACTCAGGACATAGACTGCGACTTCATTGACTTCACCTTCGTCCGAGTGTCCTCAGACGAGCTGGACCGGGTCATCAGGAAAGCAGTGGCCGAGTTTAAGGTAGAGTGGACTGACCTGCTGATGCAGGACACTTGTTGGGGTCCAGGCCACAGTTCCAGGACAGTAGCTTGAACAAAGCCCTACAAGTGAATGGAGATTAAAAAAAGCCATTGCGTCACATTTTGACTACACTCTTAAATAAAAGCTGGTTCTTCAGGGGTTCTTTAGTAAAGACAGTGGTTCTGTGTAGCACCAAAAAGGGTTCTGCTGCTGTTACAAGCTTGACATCATAACCCTTTCAGAAAGGTTCTGTATAGAACCACATACAGCACACACATCATTTCTTTTTACTATGTCAAGAACCATTTGGAGTTTGCATGTTCTCCCCGTGTCTGCGTGGGGTTCCTCCGGGTTCTCCGGTTTCCTCCCACAGTCCAAAGACATGCAGTCAGGCCAATTGGACATGCTAAATTGCCCCTGGGTGTGAGTGTCTGTCTGTTTGCCCTGTGATGGACTGGTGACCTGTCCAGGGTGTATCCTGCCTTCCGCCTGATGACCCTGAGGGAGATGCGGCTTAGGAAATGGATGGATGGATGGATGGATGAAGAACCATTTAAGCATGCACGGTTTTACATGGAAGGCCTGTCTTTAGTGAAGAACCACCTGTCAATCAACGAACCTTTATTTCGTAGTATATCGAGGGTGACCCTCCTTTACAGTCGAGCCGAGCAAGTTCAACAGGAGCTGAAGTTAAAATGAAATTTAAACAACTGAAACGAATAAAAAACCAGCAATACAAAGTGAAAAAAGAAGATGTAAATAAAAACAGGCTCAAAAAGAAACAGGCATAAATATAGCAATAACATATGCAGGGAAAACAGATAAAACGTTAGAGAAGCAACTGAGAAAATAGGCAGAAGAAGAAAAAATTGGGATTAAAATTTTTTCATAACATGCTAAAATAAAGTAGAGCAGTGAAAACATCAAATAAGCCATCAACAATGAAGAAATTCAGTAGGTTTAGTGAATTAGTGGAATATAATCTGTAAACGTGTCTATAAAAGGTCAGATCTACTAAATAGCACAACACAAAGAGTCAGTAAGGGTGGGCGATATGACAAAAATATTATATCACAATATTATATTGAAGACGTTTTCACTGTCCCGAAAAAAACAAGGAAATCACTGGGTCAGTGCCGTCACTGGGGTGGAACCCTCTCGTCACTGGGTCAGTGCCCCTCTCGTCACTGGGGTGGAACCCTCAAGGCTCCATCTCAGTGCCTTTAGTCAGGGAACATAACTGAACCATAATCCACTGAAATGATCTGTTCTAAGCTGTACTGACTCCACACACCCCGCCTCGCCTCGCCTCCAGGCTTTTACTCTACTGCTCTGTTTTAAAACATTCGGTTATGAAAAGGAACAAATACCAACTTTTCACCTGGAGGAACTGATTTAAGCTCCACAATCAGACCTTAGAACCACTGGAGAACCTTTGAGGGAACATTTATACTGTTTGTACCTTGATGAAGGAAAAATGTTCCTGAACAGAACCTTCAGTTCTAACAGTGTACTGCTCTGGGGTTAGGACTACACTCCATTACCTCATCTAGTATGACCCCATCTGACGTTTTGGTGCTATATATATATATATAATCAGTTTTATATAGAACCATATACAACACATTCTCTATCAATCTGAAGAATAATTTAACCATGCAAAGAACACTAAGTATGCAAAAAGTTCTCCGAGTGTCCTCAGTTGTCTGTAGAACCACTGTCTTTACTAAAGAACCATCTTTAAATCAATCAGCGTTTGTTCAGACGTACATTGAGGGTGACCTCATTTACAGTCATTGATCAATAATGTACTTTGTTAGATCAGCTAGCCTCGGCCTTCTGTGACGAACGCTTCTAAAACGCCATGTCATCCTACATGAGCCATTTCAGTTCTATTCATACATAATAAACTGCAGAAGATATTAATGATTACTGATCTTATGCCATTGCATTCAATTATACCATATCTAAGTCTAGAATTGTGACTAAATAGATTATACCTAATTGTGACTAATCAAGTGAGTATTAAATTATATGGCCGCTGTCGGAAGAAAACCTTGTATCTCCAAAACGGTAACTTTACAGGAGGAGGAGAAAACCTACTTTAGCTTAATGGAAGTCAAGGGAACCAGAGTTTTTTCCATGTAATTTTGGGTTGTTTCTGTGGGTCCATACATGATGAAATTTATACACAATACATATGACCACGGGTACTTTCAAATTCTGTCAAAAACTGAAAAATGTCAAAAATTAAGATAGGAGGTTTTCTTCAGACAGCAACGATACACGTGGTAATTAAGGTGGAGTTTTTGTCAACTGCACAATAAAAACAACACGGAGAACCAGGAAAACGTAGGATATGGGCCGTTTAAGGCTAAAGCACCAAGAGAGCTGTTAGTTCTAATGAGCTTCTGATGTCGGTTTTATTCAGTACAGAGCTTGATCACTGCTGTAAACACCGTTTTAATAACCATAACCATGAACTGTTTTGCTTTTCTTGGGTCATTTTTGTTTTTGTGTGGTAGGATGCTCTCGGCAACTCTGGCAGTGACGGAATGGGCCAAATCTCGCTGGAGTTCTACCAGAAGAAGAAGTCCCGCTGGCCGTTTTCTGACGAGTGCATCCCCTGGGAGGTGTGGACCATAAAGGTCAACGTCGTGAACCTGGCCAACGAGCAGGAGCGGCAGATATGCCGAGAGAAAGTGGGCGAAAAGCTGGGCGAGAAAGTCATCAACATCGTGGAAGTCATCAACCGGCACGAGTATCTGCCAAAGATGCCCACTCAGTCCGAGGTCGACAACGTGTTCGACACGAGCCTGAAAGACGTCCAGCCTTATTTGTACAAAATCACGTACCAAATCACAGATTCTCTCGGGACGTCCGTGAGCACCACGATGAGGAGGCTGATCAAGGACACTTTAGCCTTATAAGAGGTTCTGTTATCTGTGCTTGCTTTTAACGAATGGTTTGGCGAAAAAAATCTTCCCCCCTCGTACTTCAAACGTAGTCAATCTTCCAAGACCTGTTTGCTGCTTTTCTTTAGTGTTTTAAGACGGGAGGGTTGGGAGGTATATCGGTAATAACGTATACCACACTATTTAAAAAAATCCCACCCATGAAAGTATAAATAAAGCCAATTTCTACTTGTTTCTATTTTAGAAGGGTCACTGATGGGTGGTTTTAGAGCTCACCGTTTAGAAAGAGGAGAAAAATGAAAGAAACCTCAATAAAATAAAAAATTGCGTGATATCAGCTTCGCAATGGCTCAGAGCTCCACTCACATGCTTTGACTCTAAAACCAGTCACTTCTCTCAGGTTATCCTCTAAACAGGAACCAGTTTGGCTTCAGTTAGCTAGAACCGAGCCTGTGCTGTGCTGTGCAGCACATTTGACCGGCTAACTAAGCTCCCATTAGCTTAGCCAAAATCCCACAGTCCCAAACACCACAGAACAGCTTTGATTTCAGCCTTTTTGGTCACTCACTCCACTTTTCACTAGTTTTCCTCTCGTATAAATATATTTTAAACAATTTATGCCTGTTTAGCTGATCAGCAGTCAGTCAGAATCAGGCCTGTGCTGTAGGGTGTGGCTCTGTTTGGGGCTTTAGCTGCTCGCTAAGCTAACATTGAGATCCAAACACCACAAAGCAGGATTAATTTCTCCTTTCTGTCCTTTCAGCGCCCGCAGCTCGACTTCACTCCCTTGGATCCGAGCCCATATCGTCTAAACTTGTGAAGGCGCTTTAGTTGGGCAGAATTAAATATGTTCTGTGGTGAGTTGAGCATGCTAAGCTAATGCTAACCAGCTCCTCTCTGCTAGGTAGCTGCTCTGTTGTTAGAGATGGTTTGACTTCTGTTGAATGGCGGCTTGAAAATGTAATGTAAACACGTTTATGCCTCCGCCACTTCATAGTACTGAACACCACGGTGACTTTCAGAGAGAATTTACAGAAAAGGTACAAAACAAGTGGATACCTGGAGCTAAGGGGCTAATGCAGCTAATATGTAATGGAAGGTTATACCACACCAGTTAGCATGGTGCTAACTGCAGTCTTAAAGTCACCTCAGACCGGGTGGGGGTGGTGGTGGTGGTGTTGGTGGTAAAGGTAAAACATTTTGGGTGGCAGTTCTAAAACCAACGAAACAGACAACAAACATGTCTTGGCGGATCAGTTACATTACAGACTCAGAAAAATAGGGTTCTTTAAGGGTTCTTGAGTACAGGCAATGCTTCTGTTTGGAGCCATGAGCTCTGTATAGAACCCCTTGATGCAGAATGGTTCTTTGCATGGTGGAATGGTTTTTCAGATTGATGGAGAATATGTTGTGTATCGCTGTTGTGGGATCAAATCTCCACATCAAATCTCCTCATATCTCCAAAATTGTAACTTTACAAGGCCAGGTAAAAACATACTCTACTTTTAATGCAAGTCAATGGAACCAGACGTCTTTCCAAGTAAATTAAGGTCATTTCTTTTGGTCCAATCATCAGGGAATTTACACACAATATATGGGACTATGGGTATTTTCAAATGATGTCAAAAATGGAGATTGTTCCGACAGCAGGGATATGGCTCTTTCTATCCACACACACACACACACACACATATATATATATATTGCTGCTCTTGGAAGAAAACCTCATATCTCCATTTTTGTCGTTTTTTTAGTTTTTGACATAATTTGAAAATGCCTGTTGTCCTTTACATTATGTGTAAATTTCATGATGGATGGATGAAAGGAAACGGCCCAAAATGACTTGGAAAAAATTCTGGTTCCGTTGACTTTCATTCAAATTAAAGCAGGTTTTTTCCTTTTTCCTTGTAAAGTTACACTTTTGGAGATAAAAGGTTTTCTTCTGACAACAGCGACGTGTAATGTATAAGAACCCTTTCTGATGCTTTACACGATTTTCACAAAGATTCTATATAGAACCGTACACAGCGCTGTCTCCATCAGTTTGAAGAACCGTCTCACGGTGCAGAGAACCATTTAAGCGTGCAAATGGAACTCGTGGTTCTAAATAGAACCTTTGCCTTTAGTAAAGAACCCGTGAAGATCCGTTTTGAAGTGTGTAGACATAAAGGGAGGAAACGCTGTCTATTTGATTTTCTAGCCAAACAATTTCCTTCCATTTGTTTAGAAATCCATGATCATAATTGGGTCCCACCGATCAGTGTAGGTTCCGTTTTAAATTAGCATGAGATTAAAGGGTCAGTCACTAATCATCTCTCACATCCATAGTGAAGGTGAAGAGGGTCTCTTTCTCCTTTCTGTCTTTCTTTGGAAAAATCTGGTATCTGTAACTAACACTACTTTATGAGGGCTGCACAATATGGAGGAAATACTAGAATTACGATTATAGTGCAATGACATGCTTGTTGTTGGCAGACCAGTAATGTAACATGGTCAAAGGGAAATTTCATAGATTTTCCAAAATTGCTATATAAATTCAGTGGTTTAAATGGGAACAGGGTGATTCAGAGGGTTTGGTGTGAAACGGTTCAGACGTCTTCACAGTGGTGGTGATGGGAACCAGGCGTCGCCATGACTACAACACAGATATAGACACTTTATTTACCATCCAGAACCACCAGAAAACCCACACCAGTCTTCTGAGTTTATATGGAATGTTGATGATGGAAAACAGTGGAAAATCTGGAATAATGAGTTTTCTTTGTGGACTATTTTGCCGCACAGCACCCTGCATGTCTCCCTCCACCATGAATGGAGTTGAAGTTCTCTAAACTCTCATAAAACAGCGTCTCAGTCATCAGGCAGTGAATTCAGAACCAGTTCATGTAGGAACTTTCTGTAGGAGCTTTTAGAGGGACGTCTGGTTCCCATCACCACCACTGTGAGGAGCTTTTAGAGGGACGTCTGGTTCCTATCACCACCACTGTGAGGAGCTTTTAGAGGGGGACGTCTGGTTCCCATCACCACCACTGTGAGCAGCTCTGACTCTGTAAGTTTCTCTAGATCGGAGCGTTTCCGTTCCGTTCAAGCCACTCTGAACCGCTCTGTTAACAGCTTAACCATTAAATTATGCAGGAAAAAAATACATATAATCAAAACGTCCACAGAAGCTTATCTAGAGCTGTGATTGGTCAGGATGCTCACAGCACGGTTTTAGAAACTAATTGGGCTCATTCCCATATTGCAAACTGTGATATCAGTATTGTAAAGGCAATATGTGCAGTCTTACTGTGTGAGTTAGAGCTTCATTATCAGTATAGTAGTACAGATGCAGTAGGATCAATGTTGGCTTTGTCTGGAAACTATTACACTGACTATCATTTTTGTAAGGTGTACAATTGAATCTTGCATATAAACCCTAATTATTATTTTGTACAATGTGATAATGTGTGGCTTTTTTGTTTGGGAGAATAAAAGTGAATCACCCTCAAAACCCTGTGATTCAGGCGGATTTATTATACGTTAGAATAGCATGCTACATTAATGTTCCAGTGTCGTGTCTGAGTCACTGCTGCATGGCTGGTTCATGACGTGTGCGAAGGAAATGACTGAGCTGTGTTTCATTAAAACGTTCACCCACTGAAGGGCTGAAACTGAAGAGCATAAAAATGCTTAGAAAAAAGAGAAAATGCTGCTGATGCCATCGGTCACCTTCATTTTCCAGTTGGCCCCGGAAAACGCAGCGAATTAAAAAGTGACCTTGAGGTTTTGGGTTTTTTTTTTTGTGCTGGAGTTTTGTGGAGTGACTCATTTCCAGCTGCACGAAGCCAATTCTACTGTTTAAATATGAACCAAATATAGATTCAGCAATTCTCTGCTTCACAAAGGACGCTGCTGACCAATGACACTGATGCCTCGGATCCCGCCCTCTTGAAAACGAAGAACTTCTCAGTGGTTCCTTGGATTTAACATAGAACCTAATATAAAACCTTTACATAATGTCTTTCATACTCCATCATCATCACACATCCTTATAAAAGGGCTTCTTTAAAGAATAATCCACTGAAAGGTTCCTCAGGGAACCGAAAGTGGTTCTTGACGCCAAAGAATCCTTTATTTTTACAAGTATGTAAACTTTTACAGGAAGAGTTTCTCTCCTTTTTCCTGACCAGCAGCATCTTTAAAGCATAAGATACTCTATAGACCATGAAGTCTGACATGCAGAAACACTCGTAAAATGTAAAGGTGATCAACATCTATAATATAAAACATGCTAACATATGTAAAACTGAAAGCGTAGCAGTTACTGTGCAACATAAAACAAACAAATGTAAAAATGTAAAGTTCAGCACTCAGTATGATATGAAACTGGCTCAGCAATGGCTAAAAGCTCCACTCACCAGCTTTCAGTTCAGCAAATATGGTATAATATAAAATATACTAGCATGAGTGTAGCATATACTATACAAACATGACAGTAAACGTAAAGTTTAGAATAGTGTATAAAGATACTAGCTTATCTAAAATGTAGCGTAGCATATACTATACAGTACGCCAGCACATGTAAAATGTAGCATATATTGTATAATATGAAACGCATATAAAACGTAAAAATAAATACTGGACTCTAGAGCAGTGAAGACGTGTTCTCTGGAGTGACCAATCACGCTTCTCCGTCTGGAAATCCGAGGGACGAGTCTGGGTTTGGCGGTTGCCAGGAGACGGTACTTGTCCGACTGCATTGTGCCGAGTGTAAAGTTTGGTGGAGGGGGGATCATGGTGTGGGGGTGTTTTTCAGGAGTTGGGCTCAGCCCCTTAGTTCCAGTGAAAGGAACTCTTAAAGCTTCAGCACCAAGAGATTCTGGACAATGTCACGCTCCCAACTTTGTGGGAACAGTTTGGGGACGGCCCCTTCCTGTTCCAACATGACCACACACCAGTGCACAAAGCAGGTCCATAAAGACGTGGATGAGCCAGTTTGGTGTGGAAGAACTTGACTGGCCTGCACAGAGTCCTGACCTCAACCCCATAGAACACCTTTGGGATGAATTAGAGTGGAGACTGTGAGCCAGGCCTTCTCGTCCAACATCAGTGTCTGACCTCACAAATGTGCTTCTAGAAGAACGGCCAAAAATTCCCATAAACACTCCTTACCCTTGTGGAAAGCCTTCCCAGAAGAGCTGAAGCTGTTGTAGCTGCAAAGGGTGGGCCGACATCATATTAAACCCTATGGATTGAGAATGGGATGTCACTCAAGTTCATATGTGTGTGAAGCCAGTCGACCGAATACTTTTGGGAATATAGTGTACATCTTAAAACAACCATTTCACCATGTCAATAACCATTTAAGCATGCAAATGGTTCTATGAGTGTTCATGATTCTATAGAGAACCCTCGTCTTTAGCACACGTCAGATGGGAAGTTTAGAGGAAACTCAAGAATGACAGTAAATTGATGATGCTAAACCAGAAAGAGGAAGAAGTGGAAGCCTGTTAAACAGGATCAACCTTTATTTCAGAAAGCAAGCAGTGAAACAGTAGAAAAGAAGCACTAAACACAAAAACTGATGCAGTTTTTAAAGCCACATTAGATCAGAACAATTCGTGTAATTACAAATATTAGTTATTGCAGGGATAACCACAGAAATACCAAAAAAGATATACCTTTTTTCATTAAACAGAGAAAATATTGGTACAAAAGTCAACAAAGAACATACAAACATTGCCTTTAATTATATATATATATAATTAATATTTTTAAATGTCTCATTCAAGGTCATACAATCTTCGAAGAATCTAAATGGAGAAGCACATGTTATATACTCAAACAGAATCACAAGCAGCTGATTAATCAAAGAAAGAGGAAATTATGTCACACGCCGCCTTTCTACTCTCAACTCTGGCCCTAAAACCTTTTACAAACGGGACATTTGATGCCACGTGGGGGCGATGACGAAACCGAGCGCTGGATTTTTGCGACTTATTGTGAAATATCCACAGATCCACACCATCCAAGCCAAAATACTTTCTAGCCCAACAATTGACCACTACGCAGGTGATAGAAGGCGAAAGCACGCAGCATATCAGGAATAACTGTTTCAGTTTTAATGTTTCTCTGCACGACACAGGCCACCACAGAAGAGAGACGCGTTCCCGCGTTTTCAACCTAAACTCCATCTGCTGCACCCGTAACGTACGGTCAGATATCACGGACCATCGTTTTGGCTCAGAAAACATTCTTATAATACACAGATCAGGAATAACGTTCTGACCACCTCCTCGTTTCTACGCTCTCTGTCCACTGACCGTTCAGTTCCACTCTGTAGTTCTACAGTTACAGACTGTAGTCCATCTGTTTCTCTGATACTCTGTTACCCTGTTCTTCAGTGGTCAGGACCCCCATGGACCCTCAAAGAGCAGGTACTATTTGGGTGGTGGTGTGATAGTGCGTGTTGTGCTGGCACGAGTAGATCAGATGCAGCAGTGCTGCTGGAGTTTTAAACACTGTGTCCACTCACTGTCCACTCTATTAGACACTCCTACCTTGTCGGTCCACCTTGTAGATGTAACGTCAGAGACGACAGCTCATCTGCTGCCGCACAGTTTGTGTTGGTCGTCCTCTAGTCCTTCATCAGTGGTCACAGGACGCTGCCCACAGGACGCTGCCCACAGGACGCTGCCCACAGGACGCTGCCCACAGGACGCTGCCCACAGGACGCTGTTGGCTGGACATTTTTGGTTGGTGGACTATTCTCAGTCCAGCAGCGACACTGAGCTGTTTAACAAAACACACTAACACACCGCCACCACCACGTCAGCGCTGCGAATGACCCATCCAGGGGGGTCCTGACCACTGAAGAACAGGGTAACAGAGTATCAGAGAAACAGATGGACTACAGTCTGTAACTGTAGAACTACAGAGTGCAGCTATACAGTAAGTGGAGTGGACAAAGTGGACAATGAGCTTAGAAACAAGGAGGTGGTCAGTATGTTATGACTGATCGGTGTAGAAGCCAATAGGCAGTTGCTAGAACGCCACTGACCCTACAGACGCAGGCGGTGGTCATCAGGCTAAAAAATGCTAGATATTCCTTTATTTTGAGAAAATTCTGGAAACAAAAACAGATTTAAAGCCCCTTGTGCTTTGATAGCTTTTAAAACTCTTAGATTAATCAGGCATAGATGAGGTACTTTATATAAGAAACCCATAAACCATGTAGTTTACCATCAACTTGCATCATGACTCGACTAATTACTGTATTACTTTAGTAAGGAACCCTTACACTACAGTGCGGCTGAAGTACTGATACAGTACCGATAGAGTGCGAATGTCCTAAGGCTCACTCCAACTCTAATAACGTTAATAACAAGAAGAGAACTCCCACAGATACTGCACGTTCTGTACATACGGTTACGAGGGAATCGTGTACACTGCACTTCACTTAACGCAGCTTACAGAACTTCACTCCCTACCGGCCTCTTTGTACATATAAAGTCTTCTATTTGTTCAATACAATCACTGAATAAACTCCACAAAGTTCTGAATTCAACTATTGAGAAACTCTATAAAGTGTCCAAGAGCACAAATTTTAAAATAAATCAACAAATTGAAGAAAAACAAAACAAATAATTAAGCCTAACAAGAAACTGTGTGTAAGATTCGTGGATCTGTAAATGTGCACAAAATAATAATAATAATAATAAAAAAAAAAAAAACAATAACAGGTTCTCATATCCTGTGCCTCTCACATCTAGAACCTTGACCCTTGCACATTTCGGTTGGATTTATGAAATTAAACTACTTGGTGGGAAGCGATTTTACAAAACTTCCTAACTTTAAATAAAAATCTGTAAATTTTATGTAAACGCTTAAAAAAAAAAAAAGAACTTTTCAAGGGTTCTTCAGTAAAGACAGACGTTTTATACAGCATTATGAAGACTCAAAGAACCCTTTAAGCGTGTGAAAGGGTTCCCCCGATCGATGAAGCATGTGTTCAAGCTTTTTGAAAAGGGTTCTACATAGCACCGAAAAGTGTTCCGCTGTCACAATGTGAAGCTTGTAACAACAAAAGAACCCGTTTGTGGTGCAATATGAAACCATATACACCTCACTGACCATCAATCTGAAGAACCCTTTCATGATGCAAAGAACCCTTTCTGAAGAGGGTTCTGCATAGCACCGAAAAGCGCTCTATTGTTGCTATCGTTACAATATCAAGCTTGTAATAACAGATGATGCTAACCACGTGCTAGATAGAACCATATGCAACACATTCTCCATCAATCTGAAGAACCTTTCAGTTTGCAAAGAACCCTTTAATCATGCAAAGGGTTCTCTGAGTGTTCATGGTTCTATACACATTTTTTTTCTTACTAAAGAACCCTTAAAGAACCATTATTTTTACGTGTGTATTAAGGCAACCCAAAAGCATTTTATAGACGTAAATAATAAAATCTCATTTAGTCCAAATCTTTGAGAAAAGCAGGAGCACAGCGTGATCATTTCTCTGTGTGGTCTGTTGATTCGGTCGTTTGTGCAAAAGTTTGTGCGCCCCTGGCCAAACTACATTTACTACAAGAAAATAAGACACATCCCGTATAGAGAACTGCGCATTTTAAGGCAAAGTTACCGTTTATATACTGAATTTAACACACTGGAGGGAATGTTTGTTATTTTTTTCTCCCCAATATGTTAAACTCAGCCTAGACAAAAGAAATTGTGCACTAAAATTCACAAGAAAATGCCATATTTATCCCTGGCGTTTGACTGGGGGTGTTCAGACTTTTGCATACGACTGTATCGACCATAACTTCACCCACTGAATACTGCCTATGAGAATGATAGTCATTTGGATCTAATTTGGATCTTTTACTGCTGAATGAGCGCAACAAAGACTTTTTTGGAATTACATGATAAAAGTGCGAATGAACAGAAGAAAGGTAAAGGCCACTAAAACTCCTGCACATCCTATGCAAAGCACTTTTGAACAGAGAGTTATTGCAGGTTTCTAAGCAGACCTGTAGAGTATAGTACATTTTGGAAAACCTGACAGCAAGTCTGAAACGCGAAGGAGAGAAAAGAGAGTAAAAGTACATGCATCTCACAGAGTTGTTCGTTGACCGATGATGCCCAAATAACAGCAGGAAAGTGCGTCGTCTCAGTTATATTTGTACTCAGAGGGACGTTTCTTTTCACGGAACTGATTCATCTGGAGGTCTTGTGCACACTGAGACTGTACATGTATATTCCAAAGCCATATTCTGACCTAGGCTCTACGTCTGGACGTGAGCCCACAGCCAGAAAGAATGACCTCCGTTTATGGTGATTTGATCACAATTAGCATGATGACTTAAGGCAAAAGTCAAGCCCGCCCAGTAGAAGGTGAGGTCAAGGTTAGTCCTACTGGACAATCCTCACTTTTTCCTTAAGCTATGCAGCTTAACAAGAAATCCTGCTTTGGGAAACACCCCCGGCACTCTGAGATAACTCCTTAAATATCATCTCCACTGTTAGTCTGAACTCTAACCCTCACAGATGACTGTGGCTCTGCTCGTGACTCCACAGGCTGAAGGCAGTCTTAAAGGTTCTGTGGCAAAGCTTGCACATGTACTGCCTCTTAAAGGTAAGGGCAGACAGTGTTGGGGCATGATAGAAGAGGGTGTCTGATTCCTGAGAAGCTACTGGCTTGTCCATGCTATCCGAACGGCCAAGAGCATGCTGCCCACTTCCGTTTTCTGACTTTTCTTGCTCCAACCTATTAGGCTTGGACACTGGAGACTTGGACCGTCGGGATTCCTCTTCTGAGCTGGTCACTGCAGCCTGGGTCACTTTTGGTGGGGATGCTCTTGAAGCTGGAGGGTCCTGGATAGCGATGGTCAGAGGCGGAGATGGGGTGGAAGGAGACGAGGGCTGTCTGTCCACCTGTCTGGTCCCCGATTCTTCCGAGGATGACATGTGGGATTGGTAGTGGCTCCAGAGGCGGAAGTTGGTCCGAAACGCCTTGTGGCAAATGTGGCAGATGAAGGGCTTGATGTGACAGAGAAGCTCCTGGTGCCGTTCGAGGTCTTTGTGGGAGCTGAAGAGTTTGCCACACTTTTCACAAGGCCAGACACCTGCCTCTTCCAAGGGTGCAGGTTTGGCAGTGGTTTGCTCCCCGTCTGTTACTGCCGCTTCCTGCGGCTCCTCTTTTACCCTCAGCTCACTCGGACCTGTGCTCAAATCCTCTGGGACATAAGACGAAGAATCCTCGGAATCGAAGGTAGCGGGAGCTGAGGAGTCGCTGTACGCTGCTTCTTCTCTGTTCAAATCGGCCCGTGCCATGGACTCCTTAGACGGCGGCGGTATAGATCTTAGGGCATCCCCAGCTTCCCGGTTAACATCTTGGTGGCCTTGGGTCAGCTGCTCCCTCACGTTCATCATGTTCTGGTTGTGAACTTCTACTTGGTGCCGCCATATACTGAAAGATGACTTAAACGTGCGCATGCACTCCAGGCAGGTCAGCTTCTTGTACTTGCAGTGGGCCTCGTGGTCCTTTTTCACCAACGTGTTGGAGAATCTAAGGCCGCAGTAAGGGCAGACCGTTGCATACCTGCAAGCTCTCTCATGATCCTCCAGCTCTGCCAGAGAGAGCAGTTTCTGATTGCACAACCTACAGGGAAACACATCCTTGTTTTGGTTCTCCTTGACATGCCCAGCTTGGTCCTGCCTCTCATGTAGATCATCATCATCTTGTGCATCAATGCTAGCTCTCTCTGCTGTATGTACTTTCATATGCAGTTTGAAATGCGACTGGAAAAAGAACATTTTACCGCAATAGGGACACCCGTAAGATCTAGACCTTCGGTTTTTCTTGGCAAAAGGTTGTGCCTGCAGACCTTGCTTGTTTCTCCTGAGCTTCATTATCAAGGCTTTCTTGATCTCCCGCTCTCGCACAATATCTATAAGCTTCCTCTGGAACTTCTCGTCCAGCACGGAGTAAGAGCTGGATGACGGGGCAGGGTTTTGGACCACACCGTGCTGTGTTTGGCAGTGCGTCCACACTTTGAAGTTGGTGTGGAAGCGCTTGTGGCAAATGTCGCATGCATACGGCTTCTCCGGATTGTGGTACATGTTGACATGCCGGTACAGACCAGCGTTTGACCTGAACACCTTCAGGCAGCTCCAGCATTTGAACATCTTGCTAGGCCTCAGCTCCCCTGGTTCCTGATTGCTTTCGTCTACGTTGGAGTTGTGAGGGGTTTCACCGGATGTGCCGTCGTCATGCATAAACTGGTGTTCATTTAAGACCCTGGATCTCTTGCACGGGTTGGAGGTACCATCTAGCTTCATCTTCCTTTTCGAAGGACTGAAGTATCTAGGGCCTTCGTCAAAGTTAGTTTGAAAATCTTTGAAGCTGACCGGTAAATTGTCCCCTACGGTGATACGTATGATCTCTGAGGGGTCAGCGAGTGGGCTGCTGGGCTCTGTTTTAACTTGTACCTCAGCTCCCTGAGTGCCTTCCTTGTCTAGCGCATTATGCTGTTTGGACCTGAGAATGAGGGGTGGCATATGTTTGGAAACCTGATGCTTGCTTTCAGGTGATGGTGACCCTGATGTTTTCGTCATCGCTAATTTTACAACAGACTGCTCTCTGCTCTGAGAGTCTTTTAGCTCCAAAACCGGAGAGAATACAGGGACCGGACTGTCCATGGACAAGGATCTCCTCAGCAAGCTTTTAATGAGCGGCCCACTCCTGTCTATGGTTTGGTTATGCAGACCGTGCTGGCTTCCAGAAACTGGCTTTGAATCGTACATAGGTTCCACCTTTTCCACTCCAGTTTTGTCATCGGTATGATCAGAGTGCAAGCCGGCAAGCTGTACAGATTCACTAAAGGACACCGAGGAGGTCAACTGCGGCCTTCCAGAGGGTGACCTGTACTCATGGCCTTTGAGGATGGATGGAAGGGAAGAAATGATAGGTTTGGAGTCACCATCCTCTGACTGTGCATTAGCAATTGTGCTAACAGGTGGGACATTCGTCCCCATTTCATTTGGTTCGACGTATCCTGAGGAAAGGTGAGTCTGTTCTCGGAAAGCTTGAGCAGGTGGAGTCTCGTTTGAGGTTGTGTCTGTGTGTTTTGGTGCTTTTCCCTGCAAGTTTGAGAAAGTTCCTCTGTGAGTGGCACCCATCCCACTTTGGCGTACTATAACACTCCTATTCGGGTACACGCCGTCGTCCTCTTCGGAGAAAGACAGCCTCTTTCTGGACACGCAATAAGACACCTGCGGCCTGGTGGACATGATGTTAGTCAGGAAGGGAATGCCCAAGCTGTAGCCAAGCTCCTGTACGACAGCCAGGCTGCATTTGTCCACAAACAGGGACGAGGAGTAGATGTAGTTCAGCACAATTTCAAAGGCATCAGGCTCGCAGAAGTCCAGGTGGATGACTGCACGGTTCTCCGAGTCCCTTCTGGAAAACAGAGACTGGAAATACTCACTGCTGGCTGCCAGGATGCTTCTGTGAGCCTGATAGCGGTTCTCTCCGACCACTAGAACCACATCACAGAGATGACCCCTCAAACGCTGCTCATTTAGGACGCCCAGTATTGAGATGGCATGGCCAGGGCTACTGTAGTGCACCAAAGACTCCATCTCAGCCCTGAAAAAGGAGAGAACAGAGTAATGTATTGGAAATTTACAGGTTTGAGATTTATGAAAATTCATATTATAATCACTCTTGTTACAAAACCTCCTACATGTTACTGAAGAGAAGGGGGGGATTTGATTGTGAAATATATGCTGTTTGGACACACATGGAAATAAATGAATTAAAATAAATTTTAAAAATGCTCATTATAGCTTATTATAACAGCACCACTAATCTCCCGTTGACCACTCTTCTCACTCTGGTGCTTAGGTTTTTTATTTTACACCAAAAATGATGAAAAAATGTTTAGGCAGCATTTGTTTACTTCTATGTTTACTTCTACAAGAGTCGTCAATTCACTGCAGTAAAAATACTTCCATCCACTTTAATGATATGCAAGTAGTCTCCTGGACTACACTCTTAAAAAGATGGTTCTTCAAGGGTTCTTTAGCAAACAAAAACAAAATGGTTCTATGTAGAACTATGCACACTCAAAGAACCATTTCCATGCATAAGTAATACCTTGCATGGTGAAATGGTTCTTCAGATTGATGAAGAATGTGCTGTATATGGTTCTATATAGCACCAAAAAAGGGTTCTTCTATTGTTACACTATCAAATTTGTTACACTTGAAGAACCTTTCTCAAAAAGATTCTATATAGAACCATATACAACACATTCTCTATCAATCTGGAGAACCATTTAAGCATGCTCTTTGAGTACTCATGGTTATATAGAGAACCGTTTTCTTTACGAAAGAACTC
>NC_051228.1:1470554-1518054 GCF_015220715.1 Pygocentrus nattereri
TTTTAGAGGGACGTCTGGTTCCCATCACCACCACTGTGAGCAGCTCCGACTCTGTAAGTTTATCTAGAACAGAGAGTTTCACACGGTTTTTTTGTGGGGCCCTTGGCTCACAGGGGCCCCAGCTGGCTGCCTATCCTTGCATAGTATGAAGACCACCATGCTGATACTCTGGTTCTTTCTGGTTCTTTTCTGGTTCTCCACATTTGCCTTGGACTTTGTTCATTTTTGTGACATCTTATAAAGTTTGTTACTATTAAAGGGTTCTTTAGTGAAGAAGGTTCTATATACAGCCATAAACACTCACAGAACCCTTTGCATGATTAAAAGCATGCCTCAGAATGTGCTGTAGATGGTTCTATATAGAACACTTTTGAAAAGGGTTCTACATTACACCAAAAAGGGTTCTTCTATTGTTATGACGACAAGCCTTTAACAACAGAAGAACCCTTTTCTTCAGTCTGAACAACCCTTTCACAGTTTTAATCATGCAAAGGGTTCTTTGAGTGTTCATGGTTCTATATAGAGCCATTTTCCTCACTAAAGAACCTTGAAGAAGCATCATTTTTAATGCAAACATTGTAAGAAGATGTCATAAAAATAAACAAAGTACAAGGCAAATGTGGGACACAGGCCCAGTTCGGTTAAATGAGTGTAGCGTTCAAATACTTTTGGGTGCCGCTGTGTGTTCAGCAGACGCCTCTGTGTGCAGGAAACAGATTCTTCTCCTTTCCTCTCTGCTCTATCGTTCATCACACTGTCAGCTCTTAATTAGGCTCGCCATGCCGGTGACGATGGTGCCGGAGCACCAGCCTGACTGACTAACTGACGGTCTGAATGGGAAGATTTCTCTTAATTAACGCTTAATTACTGCCTGCATGGCCGGCCTCCTGTCTCAGGTTACATGTGAGGACCAGTGGGCCGTGAATGTTTCACTGTATTATATCGTTATTATAGTTTCGTGCTGCTCGTGGCCTTTGGGGAGCGGTGACGGATGAGGGCGTACGCCGGGGGGACGTGTTAGGAGGCGCCATGGTAACTGGGGAGGAAAGTGAGTCACTGGGGATTTTGCACAGATTTATCAGCGATATAAACAGGAGGACAAGAACGGAGCAGCATCACGACTCGTTTACACTGCAGTGCTGGACACTCGCAGTCCAACAGAACCTCAATTAAAGCCCAGTTAGAACACCTTAAACGCTAAAGGTCCGTATATGGGACAACTTTAGCTCTTCACTCTCCATTGTTAGTGTATGCTGAATAATTCATAATAGACACTGAATAATTCATAGTAGATATTGAATAATTCATAGTAGATACTGTGCAATTCATAGTGGATACTGAATAATTAACAGTAGATATTGAATGATTCATAGTAGACACTGAATAATTCATAATAGATACTGAATAATTCATAATAGACACTGAATAATTCATAATAGATACTGAATACTTCATAATAGACACTGAATAATTCATAATAGATACTGAATATTTCATAATAGACACTGAATAATTCATAATAGACACTGAATAATTCATAGTAGATACTGTGTAATTCATAGTGGATACTGAATAATTAACAGTAGATATTGAATGATTCATAGTACACACTGAATAATTCATAATAGATACTGAATAATTCATAATAGATACTGTATAATTCATAGTGGATACTGTATAATTCATAGTAGATACTGTATAATTCATAGTGGATACTGTATAATTCATAGTGGATACTGTATAATTCATAGTACACACTGAATAATTCATAGTAGATGTTTATATTTCCTTTTAACATTTCATATTGATGTCATATTGACTTGGTTAAGATGCTTAAGTCACTTTTCATGCAGTCGAAGCCGAACGTTCACGTCCCTGTAGAGCCTGTATACACAGTATCTGATCATGCACCTTCACCCAGCATCACGTCTGAATAACATGTCCTATAACTGTACATTACTGTAAATCATATAATAAGGTTTATCATGACTGTGGTACAGCTTTAGCCCCTAATCATTATGCTAATCATTTTGGGCCATATTTCTGGGTGCACTAATTGCCCTGTGGGTGTTGCCTCCTCACACAGGGGAGCAGCTGTGGTAGTGATGGTGAATGGGAAGGTGGGGGGGAGGTGGGCGCAGGTGTGTTACAGTGAGGCTGGTAACTAAAACACTGCCTCTGCATCTGTGCACTGGAAAGCGATGGTTTAGCATGGTTCTGACACACAGAGGTTCTTCTGGCGCCGCAAAATGTGTCGGATCTTCAGCGCCTGGTTGGTCCTGACGTTCCTCGGCCTCGCCGGAGGACACAACACCCTGCAGGAAGGTAGGAGGCGCTTGAGGGGACAGCGTGATGATTTATAGTGATGTAATGTTTAAAAACTGCAGCGTTAAGGGGAAAAAAACATGAACATGGACAGCAGGCAGGTTCAGTCGTGTGCAAAAGTCTGTGCACCCCTGGTCAATGATTTCAAAGCGAAGAAAAGGCACACGCTCTACTGAGAAACACCTAAACGTGACATTTCTGGTTTAAAACGTTAGAATAACACCACAATTCATGTTTTTCCTAGTGTGTTAAATAAACATTGACTGCACATTAAAAACCATGCTATTACACCGGGGTGCACAAACTTTTGCATGTAATTGCACACACACACACACACACACACACACACACACACACACGTATATGTGTGTATATATATATATATATATATATATATATATATTCTATAGTTATTTCAATCTGCTAAATATCATAATTCACAAAATAATTGCAACTTTGTTACACTATTATTGAGATATTGTCTATTAGCATGAAAAGTAACTACAGTATTAACAATAATAAGAAAAAGAAATAAAAAAACAAAATTGTAAACAGTGTTATTTCTACTCTTTTAGCAAGTAGATATCTGGTCAGTAAAGGACATTCATTTAATTTATCTGTCTCAAATTTAATATCTTGCCTGTGGTTGAAAATAATAATAATAATAGTAATAATAATAATAATAATAGTAATGTGTTTTATTATCTAGCACTTTAAATCAGGAGGACAGTTAAGGAAACAGGATTAATGTACAGTAAATGACACTAAAGGTCTCGTGTTGAGATTTACCCTCTGACCCTGTACTCTGTGTGTTCCAGGCTATGCCTTATCCCTTTCAGGTTACCACCTGTGCTCTGGGCTGGACGCTGTGCCGGTCACCAGTCTGGTTTCCTCTCAGACTGCGTCCTCCCAGCTGAGGCCGTGTGGAGGCTGGTTGCCATGGAAAACGTGTAACGTGACAATTTACACCACAACGTACAAAACCGAGGTCAACTACGTCCAGAAAGAGGTGAAAAGGTGCTGCGAAGGCTTCGAGCAAGTGGGCAGTTACTGCGCTCTGAGTGAGTAGCCAAACCGAGGACCCTGCAGTACAGCACGGTGGCCACTAGATGGTGGTGTTAGCATTTCCCACAGTCAATTCACTTCAAGCAGTGAAGTTCATATTAAACGTGATTAACCAGGGAACACGATTAAGCTGTCTTTGTTTCGATATTTACCTTGTAAGAAGTCATATTTACAAAATGATATGTTTTATTTTTCATTGTTGTTAAGAAGAGATCATCAGCGCCTTTCAATGACGGATCCTGCAGTACACAGTTATGACCACTAGATGTTGTGTTGGTAGGGGTCACTAAGGTTTTACAGTTTTTTAGGACATATATAACAAAAACTGTGACGGGCACACACACACACACACACACACACACACACTCACACACACACACACGCACACACACACACGCGGTTGCCAGGGTACGGTACTTGTCTGACTGCATGGTGCCGAGTGTAAAGTTTGGTGGAGGGGGGATTATGGACGAGCCAGTTTGGTGTGGAAGAACTTGACTGGCCTGCACAGAGTCCTGACCTCAATCCCATAGAACACCTTTGGGATGAATTAGAGCGGAGACCGTGAGCCAGGCCTTCTCGTCCAACATCAGTGTCTGACCTCACAGATGCGCTTCTGGAAGAACGGTCAAAAATTCCCATAAACACACTCCTAACCTTTGTGGAGTTCCCATAAGAGTTGAAGCTGTTATAGCTGCAAAGGGTGGGCCGACATCATATTAAACCCTATGGATTAAGAATGGGATGGCAGTCAGGTTCATATGCGTGTTTTGTTTGTAAATTTCACAATGAATGGACTAAAATAAACGGCCCAAAATTACTTATAATTTTGGTTCCATTGACTTATTTATCATTTTGGAGATAGAAAATCTTAAACACATAGTTCTCAGTATCCTAACTGGTCATATCCAAAGACAATATTTCAGTAACACTGTCTTTCAGCGACGCGTCTATAAATGAGTTTTCATATTAATAATAGGATTATAAAGGCTGTTGCTTCCTAAATATGTCCAGAATCGTTGACGTCATTGACAGAGATCCTTTTTGGTGTGTAATTTTTTATCTTAGCCCTGAACAGGACTGCAGAGTTCACTGCTAAACCCGGAGCGTGTCCAGTGCGGTCCGGCCCTGGACCTGGGCCTGGCACCGACCCCGGCCCTGGCCCTTGTTTACAGTGCGAGTGGGACACGGACTGTCCCGGCTGGCAGAAATGCTGCCAGACTGAAAACACCAGCCGCTGTGTAGAGCCTCACACACACGGTGAGAACGATAGTTCATGCTTTACTGAAACACTGTGACACTAAACTGAGCCAATCAGAGGCCTTTAGAGAAGCTTTAACCCTCAGCAGAGTAAACACACTGGTACCGCTGCATCACAGCGGGAGAACGACAGAAAATCATCCAATCAGGACGGTTCTCTCTGTGGAATCTGGCCAGATACAGTCAAACCAGCTCTCCCATTGGTTAGGACTTCAGGAGCTGAACTGAGAACTTAGAACTACAGCGGAACTTGTTAGTCCATCCAGCGTCTCTCGGCATGCAGCAGCTCTTCTCCCACTCTCAGTCTAAAGTAAGACGCTAAAGCTCCAGAGTGAGAGGTGTGGTCAGCAGTAGAGCAGAACAGGAGCAGAACCAACACGACACACTAGCGTTCAGAGAACACATAAATGATGAAATGTGACCAGTTACTCGCCACATCTACTAGAATCCTATAATAAACTACATTTTTACACTTTACTGTTTATTTGATTGATGTTTGATCTGCCACATCACCTCACAGACGTGCCTGTCAGATGCGGTCAGTGAATTATTCATCTTTGTCTGTGTTGTTAGTGAATGCGAGCTGGTGGCTCAATGTGACCGTGACGGTGAAGGTCGCTTTCCATTTGGTGAACACCAGCAGTGGACTCCTCAACCACACACGACTGCTGCACTCCGTGGTTTGTATCAGTATAAAATTCCGTTTTATATTCCTTGTATGATGCAAATTTAAAAATACCTGAATACAACATGGATATCCAATTAGAGCCCTTGTTTCTAATAAAGTGGCCAGTTAGTAAAAGGACAAAGTGGGTGTTTCTAATAAAGTGGCCAGTTAGTGAAAGAACAAGGTGGGTGTTTCTAATAAAGTGGCCAGTTAGTGAAAGAACAAGGTGGGTGTTTCTGATAAAGTGGCCAGTTAGTGAAAGAACAAGGTGGGTGTTTCTGATAAAGTGGCCAGTTAGTGAAAGAACAAGGTGAGTGTTTCTAATAAAGTGGCCAGTTAGTGAAAGAACAAGGTGGGTGTTTCTAATAAAGTGGCCAGTCAGTGGAAGCACAAGGTGGGTGTTTCTAATAAAGTGGCCATTTAGGGAAAGGACAAGGTGGGGGTTTTCAATATAGTAGCCAGTGAATGTAGAACTTGTTAACTGTGTGTGTGTGTGTGTGTGTGTGTGTGTGTGTGATGTAGGTGACCGGAGCTTTGAGTTTTCCTTCAGTCTCTGTGTACCATGTGACCTCTTGGCCTGCTGGACCGGTCAGTACGACCTCCTTGCTACTGCTCGGTTCCTCTGACCTTCTGACCCATGCTGAGACATCCAACAGGCTGCAGCTTCTTCTGGAGAACATTGAGGAGATCACTGCTGTGCACGTCAGCAGTAAGTGTGTGTGTGTGTGTGTGTGTGTGTTTTGAATTCAGTTTGTTTTCATGTCACAGGCGAACATCTCTCTCTCTCTCTCTCTCTCTCTCTCTCTCTCTCTCTCTCTCTCTGTCTCTCTCTCTCTCTCCCTCTCTCTCTCTCTCTCTCTCTCTCTCTCTCTGTCTCTCTCTCTCTCTCTCTCTCTCTCTCTCTCTGTCTCTCTCTCTCTCTCTCTCTCTCTCTCTCTGTCTCTCTCTCTCTCTCTCTGTCTCTCTCTCTCTCTCTCTCTCTCTGTCTCTCTCTCTCTCTCTCTCTCTCTCTCTCTCTCTGTCTCTCTCTCTCTGTCTCTCTCTCTCTCTCTCTCTCTCTCTCTCTCTCTCTCTCTCTGTCTCTCTCTCTCTCTCTCTCTGTCTCTCTCTCTCTCTCTCTCTCACTCTCTCTCTCTGTCTCTCTCTCTCTCTGTCTCTCTCTCTCTCTCTCTCTCTCTGTCTCTCTCTCTCTCTCTCTCTCACTCTCTCTCTCTGTCTCTCTCTCTCTCTCTCTCTCTCTCTCTCTCTGTCTCTCTCTCTCTCTCACTCTCTCTCTCTCTCTCTCTCTCTCTCTCTCTCTCACTCTCTCTCTCTCTCTCTCTCTCTCTCTCTCCCTCCCTCTCTCTCTCTCTCTCTCTCTCTCTCTCTCTCCCTCCCTCTATTTCTCTCTCTCTCTCTCTCTCTCTCTCTCTCTCTCTCTCTCACTCTCTCTCTCTGTCTCTCTCTCTCTCTCTCTCTCTCTCTCTCTCTCTCTCTCTCTCTCTCTCTCTCTCTCTCTCCCTCCCTCTATTTCTCTCTCTCTCTCTCTCTCTCTCTCTCTCTCACTCTCTCTCTCTGTCTCTCTCTCTCTCTGTCTCTCTCTCTCTCTCTCTCTCTCTCTCTCTCTCTCTCTGTCTCTCTCTCTCTCTCTCTCTCTCTCTCACTCTCTCTCTCTCTCTCTCTCTCTCTCTCTCTCTCACTCTCTCTCTCTCTCTCTCTCTCTCTCTCTCTCTGTCTCTCTCTCTCTCTCTCTCTCTCTGTCTCTCTCTCTCTCTCTCTCTCTCTCTCACTCTCTCTCTCTCTCTCTCTCTCTGTCTCTCTCTCTCTCTCTCTCTTTCTCTCTCTCTCACTCACTAACTGTAGATGAATTTACCAATAATAAAACTTGGATTAGTATTTATAAGTACTTTCTAGTCACCAAATCAGCACCGCGAGTCTTAATTAGCATCAGTCTGGCGACGCCCCTCTTCTCACGCTGGGGCTGAGTCTCAAACGGCTCCCTGCTCCCTACATAGTGCACGACGTCGGAGTTTAAATACTGGATCCTGCCGCCCAGCAGAGAAAACACAGCTAAGAAACAGTCGTTTGGGACTCGGACACGTCCACACTCCATACATGAGGCACTGTTTGGACTGTAGAGCCTAGAACTTTCATAGCTAGAACACTGTTTAGGGATTCAGCCTGGGTTTGACGCGACTTCTGACCGAAACACGGACAATTGAAGTGTGTAAAACATTCCAGAGACTTTTACACTGCAGGTTTACAGTAAATCAGACTGTAAGTGCTTTAATTCAAGCCTGTGATATTAATGATGGAGCTGTTTAGCATATTTAGTATCTGTTAGCCTGTTAGCTTGCTGACCAGCCTGGTTCTAGATAAGAAAAGTTGTCAGCCCCTCAGTTTATATGAAGAACCCAGAAGGAATATATGTATTTTCTTAGGTAAAAATCTGGTGAGCACCAGGCACTATGTAATGAGTAGTTGATACTATGTGGTGAGCACCTCATACTATCAGGTGAGCAACAGATACTATATGGCTAGCACCAAATACTATCAGCTCAGCACCAGATACTATATGGCTAGCACCAAATACTATCAGCTCAGCACCAGACATTATGTGGTGAGCACTAGATACAATCAGGTGAGCACCAGACACTACGTGGCGAGCACCCGATACGATGTGGTGAGAACCCGATACTATTGGGTCAGCACCATACACTATGTGGTGAGCACTAGATACTGTAAGGTGAGCACCAGATACTATATGGTGAGCAGCAGATACTATGTGGTGAGTACCAGCTACTATGTGGTGAGTACCATATACTACCAAAAATTAATTTACCAAGTTTTTTGGTGCTCACCAGATAACATCTGGTGCTCACCACATAGCATTAATTTTTCATTACATGGTATCATATGCTCACTACTTAGTGTCTGGTGCTAACCTGATAGCATCTGATGTTCATCAGATTTTTCCCCTGAAGTAACAAATACACCACACGTCCAGTCAGAACGGGGTTCTGTCTTCATCAGTGCGCTGCCCGGTCAGTGTGAGCAGCCCTGGAGTCAGAGGTTATTCAGTAACAGCCAAGGAGTTTTATATCATGGCTCAGTGAGACAGAGGTCAGTTGTTGTGAAGCGGTCAGTGTGTGTATGCTGTGGGTTTTACAACGGCTACGGACGCTGCTCAGCCAATCAGGTTTGAGGACCTCTGTCTGTTTTATAATGAACGCTTTGTTTATATTGATTGCAGGTATCTCCTCCACCACCATTAGAGTGATCTCTAACGTCAGCGTGGTCAGCACAGGACCGCTGCTGAAAACTCCTGTTGGGGAACCATCACCATCTACCACTCTGTCCACAACTCTGTCCACCACTCCATCCACCATCCTGTCCACCACTCCGTCCACCACATCCTTCATTACAACGTCCAGCACTCCAACCAGCACTCTAACCACTACTGACCCTCCTGCATACCGTATGTAACTCTTAACAAGCTGATGAATAGAAATCGGTTATTAAATAAATGAATAAGTTAATAAATCAATTCAGTAATTTGTTTATTTATGAAGGACAGGGTAGATTAAGCAGTGTCTCCCAACTGGCTACTTTACAGACACACACACACACACACACACACACACACACACACACACACACACACACACTCAATCAAAATTGTGCAGAACATGGTAAATTCTAAAGCAGAGGTGCCCAAATGCTTAGTTTTGGGGGCAAAAAGACAAAATGGTACTTATATCTTCCTTCACTGTCCACTCTATCAGCTCCACTGACCGTTCAGTTCCACTCTGTAGTTCTACAGTTACAGACTGTAGTCCATCTGTTTCTCTGATACTCTGTTACCCTGTTCTTCAGTGGTCAGGACCCCCATGGACCCTCACAGAGCAGGTACTGTTTGAGTGGTGGGTCATTCTCAGCACTGCAGTAACACTGACGTGGTGGTGGTGTGTTAGTGTGTGTTGTGCTGGTCTGAGTGGATCAGACACAGCAGTGCTGCTGGAGTTTTTAAACACCTCAGTGTCGCTGCTGGACTGAGAACAGTCCACCAACCAAAAATATCCAGCCAGCGGCGTCCTGTGGGCAGCGTCCTGTGGGCAGCGTCCTGTGGGCAGCGTCCTGTGACCACTGATGAAGGACTAGAGGATGACCAACACAAACTGTGCAGCAGCAGATGAGATAATCTACAAGGTGGACCGACAAGGTAGGAGTGTCTAACTGAGTGGACAGTGAGTGGACACAGTGTTTAAAAACTCCAGCGGCATGGCTGTGTCTGATCCACTCGCACCAGCACAACACACACTAACACACCACCACCCAAACAGTACCTGCTCTGTGAGGGTCCATGGGGGTCCTGACCACTGAAGAACAGGGTAACAGAGTATCAGAGAAACAGATGGACTCCAGTCTGTAACTGTAGAACTACAGAGTGGAACTGAACGGTCAGTGGAGCTGATAGAGTGGACAGTGAGCGCAGAAACAAGGAGGTGGTCAGATGTTATGGCTGTAATAGTAATTAAAGGTAACTGAGTTGCTTTTATCTTGACCCACAAGTAATCCAGGTGCACCTGCCTTGATAACGTCACGGAGCAGTATGAGACTCTGAGCCTGCTGTGCTACAGATCCAATGCTTTCCATCTTCAGGTAATCAGACCCTCAATGCAGTGACCCGTCTAACCAACGTGAACTTCACGCAGGCTCTGCTGAATACCAGCAGTGACGAATACCGCACCCTGGCCGAGAGCATCATAAACGAGGTAATGAGCCGCCCCGTGGGGAAACGAAGAGGGTCAGTCGCTGCAGTCGAGCCGATAAACCTAACATGCAGATTCTGATGAAGTGAAAATGTTTAGATCAGCACAACATGCGTTAGATTTATGGGACTGTTGAAAGGCTATTATTCAGCCTATATCTAAACATTCTGCCCTGTTTAGTCATTTTATCCAGTAATGTTACCTCACTGCACATCATTTTGCTTCTTTAAAGGAATGGTGTTTGATTATCAGCCAAAACTACAGCGCAGTGACATAATTCACTTGACTCTTTATATAAAGAGAAACAGTCTTGAGATAATCTTATAATTATCCTACAGCAGCATCATAATGAGACACACTGGATACTGTGTCTGGATCTCAGATGCCTTCACTAGCAGCATGGTGGACTCCATAGACATAAACATAAACATATAGAATTAATATTATAATTATAATGTGTAATTAATGGTGTCCTTGTTCACAAAATAACTTCTAATGCTTTGGAAATATCAAAGATGTATATTTATACATTTATTACATTATACAGTACACATACAGTATGTTATACATGTATGATGTACTGGCCACTATATTAGAAACACCCACCTTGTGCTTCCACTAACTGGCAATTTTAATAGAAACACCCACCTTGTGCTTCCACATACTGGCCACTTTATTAGAAACACCCACCTTGTGCTTCCACATACTGGCCATTTTAATAGAAACATTCACCTTGTGCTTCCACTCACTGGCCACTTTATTAGAAACACCCACCTTGTGCTTCCACATACTGGCCATTTTAATAGAAACATTCACCTTGTGCTTCCACTCACTGGCCATTTTAATAGAAACACCCACCTTGTGCTTCCACTAACTGGCCACTTTATTAGAAACATGTTCTCCTCTGTCTCTCCAGACTTTGCGCTCTGTGCCTCTAGACATTCTGAAGTTGGTGCACTGTGGGAAGGTGATAGTGCAGATCACTGGACTCTCTCCGGGCAGCGTGGTGGTCAACTTCACCCTCATCTTCCTGCCCAACAGCACTGAGCACATCGGAAACGTGGCCGACTCTCTGATGGAGTCTCTGCTGAACAGCTCGCAGTTCAGCGTCGACAGGAACAGCACTGTTATACAAGGTTTGCTTATATTCTGTCACCACACAGTGCTTTAATTATTTAGGCTGTTGTGTGCAGTCCTGTTATACACGCACTGCCCGGTGAAGGCGTGGACACCTACAGCTGTGCAAATGGACTTTTTGATGTTCTGAGTAAAAAGCAGTGAACAGGTGCTGTACAGAGAGGCACTTCTGCACCTTTTAATACACAATTACTGTTTATTTACTGAACTCAACACAGTGGGGAACGTAAAACATGAAAAGCGTAAAAATTGCAGACAAAATCTGTGATTTGACCAGGCGTGCTTAGACTTTGGCATACGGCTGTAGTTTTACGAGATGTTTTTATTGAGAGTAAACTTGCTTTGGTAAGCCAAGCTGATCAAAATAGTCATCCGTGTTGAGGGTGTGTCAACTTCTTTACACTCAGCTTATCTGAATTCTGGGGACGCCTATTTTTAAAAAAACCAATAACACAAACCTTTTCTTTGTTTCAAATTATATAACATTTTACACAGATTTCTCATTTAGGTTCCACCATTTTTTGGCGTTCTAGGCATTAACTGAGTGCCCATTATGAGGTTCTAGGTATTTTCTGTGTGTGTGTGTGTGGACATTAAAAAAATTTGTTTTGGTAAAATGAAGTAACCAGACAGTCTAACTTAACAAGCTTAAGTGGTTCTTTGCATAAAGCGTTCTTTAAACTGATGGACAATGTGTTGTATATGGTTCTATATCGCTCCAAAAAGGGTTCTGCTATTTTTATGATCTACACAATAGAAGAACCGTTTTTGGTGCTATAAAGAACCACATACAACAATCCATTGATTCACCATGCAGAGAACCACTTAAGCATGAAATGGCTTTAGACAGAACTCACGGTCCTAAAACCATTGCCTTTACTAAAGAACCCTAAAAGAACCATCTTTTTAAATTGTGACTTGGAAAAGTGTCCCCAGTCTCTGTCTAGACGTGGTGAAGTCGCGTGACCTTGCGTGTTGATCCGTGGCTGTGTGGAAGGTTGTTTGTGTAATGAGCTGTGCTAATGCGTTCTCCTCATTATCAGATGTGGATGAGTGTTCTCTGGGACAGGCCGACTGTTCCCCCTGGGCCAGGTGTGTGAACGCCTATGGGTCTTACACCTGCACCTGTCTGAAAGGATACACTGACGCAAACCCCTCGAGACCTGGACACACCTGCCAAGGTACAGTAGCACGTCATCTACAGCACCAGATCCACACAGAGCTGGTGGAAAATTATATCGGTCTGTTCTAAAGGCTTTAAACATCACACACGAGAAGGTCCAGCTTGGTGGACATCACTCTGATACTTCACTCACATCCTCAGAGACGCTCCTTCACCAAGTTTAGACTGAGTTCTCTTTGAATTCTCTTTCAATCAGCAGATCTGCACAGCTGCATGCAGTTACACATTTCCACCAGAGAGGTCTCCAAATCCCCCAAACTTACATAGCGCAGCTTTAATAAACAAGCATATCGCTGTTGTCGGAACAAAACCTTGCATCTCCATTATTACCGTTTTCTGTTTTTGATATAATTTGAAAATACCTGTTGTTTTTTACATTGTGTGTAAATTTCATGATGAATGGGCTGAAAGAAACGGCCCAAAATGACTTGGAAAGACGTCTGGTTCCATAGACTTACATTAAAACTAAAGCATGTTTTTTCTTCTCCTGTAGAGTTACTGTTTTGGAAATACGAGGTTTTGTTTCTGACAACAGTGACATCCACTGCTGTTTCAACTTTATTTAAAAAGTGCTCGTCACTACCAAAACACACAGTTTTAGTCCGTAGGCGGGACCTTGTTTAGCCACACCCCTGCATTTCAGAGCAGGAAGTGAGGCTGCATCCCTGTCCCTCATGGCCACATGATGAGCAGTTAGATCCCGAGAGGAAATGTGTCCCAAAGTCTGAAAAACAGTGTGGAACTTTTTTTTTTTTTGCAGTTTTGTGTGTTTTAATGAATAATATGATGATTTTATGTGTGAACAGCAGTTTTTGCTGTGTTTGCTGAGCTATTCAAGGCAAAAACGCTGCATTGTAAAGGGTAAAAAAATCTCTTCAATGTAAGCACACACACACACACACACACACACACACACACTCAATGTAAGCAATAGATGATAAATGTAATGCCTAATTTCATCATTAGATCAAACTAAATTTGCTTTATTGCATAAATGTACATAAAAAACGTGAAAACCAGGTACATATACTTAATATGTTAATACTGACAGGAAGTAAAAAATCTAATTTATATACATTCTCATATATTGTTTGTAAATTATTCACATTTAATTTCAGAACAACTTTTTATGTAATATTAAATTTTACCAAACACTTTTTAAATCGAACACTTTGGACTTAAGATTTTTCTGCCTATTTTTAGAAATTTCTACTTACCTTTAATCTTATGAAGTGCAATTCCTGAATTTAAGGCTTGTCTTCAGTAGTTTCTAAGATATAGTGTAAGGGCCCAGCCTGCGCCGCTGGCCGCCAGCATAACGTCCATAACTTCAGTAACTTCAATTCCCAGAAGCCCTCGGGCTGATTAGGCCCAACCGGACACACCTGTGGACTCCTCTACTAATGGCTGTGGCGAACAGCTGGCCTTTGTCCCACCTTTATAGAGGAGTGACTGGTCCGGTACTCTACCCAGGTGGGTATTTAAACAAATAGAGAGGAAAAGAAAAGAAAAACAAAAGAGTGAAAACTGCTTAAAAACCACAAGAAGGTTTGAGCTACAAACGACTCCAAGCCATGTAAAGGTGTTTCCTCCACTGAGAGCAAACAGGTGAGGCATAAGGTCTGCCGTCCCTTCATCATTACAGAGGAAGTGTCTTTGTTTTCTGATTATCTCTCGTTTCTAACTCAGCCTTTGTTTGAGCTGCGTCCAGCGTCCCCTTTGTTCCCCCTTTTCCCGCCTTTTTACTTCACGTTCCTTGAGGTGTTTTTCCCACTGTATCCTGTGTTTTCCTCTTTGCTCTTGGGTCCACCTCCCTGCCGTCTCGTAACATATAGAGGCCTTAAAAAGAGGGCATGTCCTCAGTTTTAGTCTTTCGTTAGCAGCAGAGACAATTCTACAAAATTTAGCAAGTCATTTTATCTGAACTATTGATATTTAAGCCAATACAGTTTCCATTTACCTTCCAAAACAGCAGCTACTGTGATGCATATTTATGAATTTATTTATTTTCAAGTGCATTGGAGCAATTTGGCCATCAGTTTCTACAGAGGTTTATCAGATATTTAAAATTCTGGTATTTATTGGCCATACAACAGGACTCTTGTAATAGTTTGGTTTTATTCTTTAAAGTAACAAAGATTTTCAACATATGAGCAATGGAAAGGACATAAAAATAATTTTGAAAAAACAAAAATAATACCCAGACCATAGTTTACATGCATATTCCTCATATTTGACAATTTAACATAAAATACTTGGTACAGTTGGAAATAGCAGATTTAAATTGAGGCTAAATGTGAAGTTAATATTATAACTTCTACTGGATTTAAGATAGCAGATGGAAATGCTGGTGAAATTAGTCATGTCCACCTATAATGGTCTTTATTTCTCAAGATACAAGATGCACTGTTGGTCACAAAAGTTCTAAAAAATGTAAACAAACAAACACATGTACACACTATTTAAAGTATGAACTATAAACTGCCTGATCATCATTTCCTGAAAGTATTCAGCAAATCTGAGCTGCTCTTTTCTGAAATCTGGTGTTTTGAGGCAGGTTCCACTCATATGATTGCGGTTCTCATCATCTCCAGTTCTTCTGTCTCCACAGAGAACAGCAATGTGACAGAACCCAGCACTGCAGACCCGAACGTGACCCAATCATCTGCAGCTGAAACCCAGACGTCTGCGACACCGACCGGTCGTGCTGAAAGTGTGACCCACACAAGTCCTCATGCTTTAACTACAGACACTCCCACCTCTTCTCCAGGCAGCACCAGCACGATCTCCACCTCAACATCACCTACACCGCCTTCTACACACTTATCCACATCGTCTACACATTCATCTACAACACTGGAGCATCCAAACCACAACCAGACCACAGAGCCGTCTGCCACGACCGCCACTGTGTCCCTCTACACACCAGTCATCTCCGAAACAGAGGCCATCTCGGTGGAGTGCAGGGCCGGGTCCATCGCCGTCTCCGTGGTGCTGCAATTCCTGAGACTCAAAAACATCTTAGAGACTTCGCTGTACCTGGGCCAACCAGACTGTGGCCAGAAGGGTGTGAACAGCACCCATGTGCAGCTCATCGTGGCCTGGGACGAGTGTGGGGCGCAGATCCATCGAGTAAGACTCTGATAGAGAGCGACCCACAGCATGAGAGCAAACCAAGTCCAGCCAGTCTAAAGCTGCTTTCCCGCTGGTACTGACGGCGTTTAAGGGCCCCTGTTAAAATAAGGATAAAATTAGTAGATTTTGAGAAAAACGTCTTACGACCTCGAGAATAAAATCTTACTGTTCTGAGAATAAAGTCGTAATATTACGAGAAAAAAGTAATATTGAGAATAGTCGTAATATTTCAAGAAAAGAATTTGTAATATTTTCAGAATAAAGCTGTAATATTATGAGAAAAAAGTAATTCTATTTAAAAATAAACAAATACATTTTTTTTACTATTTTGAGAATTGAAAAGTTGTGATATCGGGGGAGATGAAGCCCCCGATAGCCGTGTAGACGACCCTGCCTGAGATTCACCTTCAACAACACAGACAAACGGTTTCCGCCGAGTCCGTCCGGCTCTTTATTCTAGATCTCAGCGCCCCTCATCTAACAGCAGCTGATTATTATTTTATTTTCTCAAAATATTCTGACTTTCTTCTAGAAAGTCTACTATTTCTATTTTTGGTAACAGCGGCCCAAAAACGCCGTCGTACGACTCTCCTCGACTCTACTCGCCTTTTTTGGTTCTCCATCAGGCCAATCTGGGGTGGTTTTGGTAAGTGAGCCGAAAGCCGTGAAAGAGCTGCAGGCAGCTGATTGGCCGTGAAAGCGCTGCAGGCTGCTTATTGGCCGTGAAAGAGCTGCAGGCAGCTGATTGGCCGTGAAAGCGCTGCAGGCAGCTGATTGGCCGTGAAAGCGCTGCAGGCAGCTGATTGGCCGTGAAAGCGCTGCAGGCTCCTTATTGGCCGTGAAAGCGCTGCAGGCTCCTTATTGGCCGTGAAAGCGCTGCAGGCTGCTGATTGGCCAGGTTAGCCAGGTTAGCGCAGCCTCCTGCGTGGCATTAGAGCTCCAGAATCGCGTCGGCGTCTGAACTGCCGCTGTAATGTCTGGCTCTGCTGAGGAGGCGCTGCATCTGCAGTGGAGAACGAAGCGGCTGGAACCAAAAGCGAGTTGGGTGGAGTTGAGCCGGACCATGCAGTGGATGAACAGTCCAGTTAGCCTGGTTTATGAGTTAGCCTGTATGAATTGAGTGAATGAAGCTAAAATTTGCTAAAAATGTGAATTGAATATTTTTCCCGTCTATTATGCAGGAATTTCTTTCATCTTGAAACGTTAGTTTTTCTATTTCTCTCATTTTTCTACAGCAAAGCAGGACACTAACATTACTGCTACTGAGAGCTGATTGGTTAGAGTTACTGCTACTGAGAGCTGATTGGTTAGTGTTACTGCTACTGAGAGCTGATTGGTTAGTGTTACTGCTACTGAGAGCTGATTGGTTAGTGTTACTGCTACTGAGAGATGATTGGTCAGTGTTACTGCTACTGAGAGCTGATTGGTTAGTGTTACTGCTACTGAGAGCTGATTGGTCAGTGTTACTGCTACTGAGAGCTGATTGGTTAGAGTTACTGCTACTGAGAGCTGATTGGTTAGCGTTACTGCTACTGAGAGCTGATTGGTTAGTGTTACTGCTACTGCGAGCTGATTGGTTAGCGTTACTGCTACTGAGAGCTGATTGGTTAGCGTTACTGCTACTGAGAGCTGATTGGTTAGAGTTACTGCTACTGAGAGCTGATTGGTTAGCGTTACTGCTACTGAGAGCTGATTGGTTAGCGTTACTGCTACTGAGAGCTGATTGGTCAGTGTTACTGCTACTGAGAGCTGATTGGTTAGTGTTACTGCTACTGAGAGCTGATTGGTTAGAGTTACTGCTACTGAGAGCTGATTGGTTAGTGTTACTGCTACTGAGAGCTGATTGGTTAGAGTTACTGCTACTGAGAGCTGATTGGTTAGTGTTACTGCTACCGAGAGCTGATTGGTTAGTGTTACTGCTACCGAGAGCTGATTGGTTAGTGTTACTGCTACTGAGAGCTGATTGGTTAGTGTTACTGCTACTGAGAGCTGATTGGTTAGTGTTACTGCTACTGAGAGCTGATTGGTTAGTGTTACTGCTACTGAGAGCTGATTGGTTAGTGTTACTGCTACTGAGAGCTGATTGGTTAGAGTTACTGCTACTGAGAGCTGATTGGTTAGAGTTACTGCTACTGAGAGCTGATTGGTTAGTGTTACTGATACTGAGAGCTGATTGGTTAGTGTTACTGCTACTGAGAGCTGATTGGTTAGTGTTACTGCTACTGAGAGCTGATTGGTTAGAGTTACTGCTACTGAGAGCTGATTGGTTAGTGTTACTGCTACTGAGAGCTGATTGGTTAGTGTTACTGCTACTGAGAGTTGATTGGTTAGTGTTACTGCTACTGAGAGCTGATTGGTTAGTGTTACTGCTACTGAGCGCTGATTGGTTAGTGTTACTGCTACTGAGAGCTGATTGGTTAGTGTTACTGCTACTGAGCGCTGATTGGTTAGTGTTACTGCTACTGAGAGCTGATTGGTTAGTGTTATTGCTACTGAGAGCTGATTGGTTAGTGTTACTGCTACTGAGAGCTGATTGGTTAGTGTTACTGCTACCGAGAGCTGATTGGTTAGTGTTACTGCTACTGAGAGCTGATTGGTTAGTGTTACTGATACTGAGAGCTGATTGGTTAGTGTTACTGCTACTGAGAGCTGATTGGTTAGTGTTACTGCTACTGAGAGCTGATTGGTTAGAGTTACTGCTACTGAGAGCTGATTGGTTAGTGTTACTGCTACTGAGCGCTGATTGGTTAGTGTTACTGCTACTGAGAGCTGATTGGTTAGTGTTATTGCTACTGAGAGCTGATTGGTTAGTGTTACTGCTACTGAGAGCTGATTGGTTAGCGTTACTGCTACCGAGAGCTGATTGGTTAGTGTTACTGCTACTGAGAGCTGATTGGTTAGTGTTACTGCTACTGAGAGCTGATTGGTTAGTGTTACTGCTACTGAGAGCTGATTGGTTAGTGTTACTGCTACTGAGCGCTGATTGGTTAGTGTTACTGCTACTGAGAGCTGATTGGTTAGTGTTATTGCTACTGAGAGCTGATTGGTTAGTGTTACTGCTACTGAGAGCTGATTGGTTAGCGTTACTGCTACCGAGAGCTGATTGGTTAGTGTTACTGCTACTGAGAGCTGATTGGTTAGTGTTACTGATACTGAGAGCTGATTGGTTAGTGTTACTGCTACTGAGAGCTGATTGGTTAGTGTTACTGCTACTGAGAGCTGATTGGTTAGAGTTACTGCTACTGAGAGCTGATTGGTTAGTGTTACTGCTACTGAGAGCTGATTGGTCAGTGTTACTGCTACTGAGAGCTGATTGGTTAGTGTTACTGCTACTGAGAGCTGATTGGTTAGCGTTACTGCTACTGAGAGCTGATTGGTTAGCGTTACTGCTACTGAGAGCTGATTGGTTAGCGTTACTGCTACTGAGAGCTGATTGGTTAGAGTTACTGCTACTGAGAGCTGATTGGTTAGTGTTACTGCTACTGAGAGCTGATTGGTTAGTGTTACTGCTACTGAGAGCTGATTGGTTAGTGTTACTGCTACTGAGAGCTGATTGGTTAGTGTTACTGCTACTGAGAGCTGATTGGTTAGAGTTACTGCTACTGAGAGCTGATTGGTCAGTGTTACTGCTACTGAGAGCTGATTGGTTAGAGTTACTGCTACTGAGAGCTGATTGGTTAGTGTTACTGCTACTGAGAGCTGATTGGTTAGAGTTACTGCTACTGAGAGCTGATTGGTTAGAGTTACTGCTACTGAGAGCTGATTGGTTAGTGTTACTGCTACTGAGAGCTGATTGGTTAGCGTTACTGCTACTGAGAGCTGATTGGTTAGTGTTACTGCTACTGAGAGCTGATTGGTTAGTGTTACTGCTACTGAGAGCTGATTGGTTAGTGTTACTGCTACTGAGAGCTGATTGGTTAGAGTTACTGCTACCGAGAGCTGATTGGTTAGTGTTACTGCTACTGAGAGCTGATTGGTTAGCGTTACTGCTACCGAGAGCTGATTGGTTAGCGTTACTGCTACCGAGAGCTGATTGGTTAGCGTTACTGCTACCGAGAGCTGATTGGTCAGTGTTACTGCTACCGAGAGCTGATTGGTCAGTGTTACTGCTACCGAGAGCTGATTGGTCAGTGTTACTGCTACCGAGAGCTGATTGGTCAGTGTTACTGCTACTGAGTGCTGATTGGTTAGAGTTACTGCTACTGAGAGCTGCTTGGTTAGAGTTACTGCTACTGAGAGCTGATTGGTTAGCGTTACTGCTACCGAGAGCTGATTGGTTAGCGTTACTGCTACCGAGAGCTGATTGGTTAGCGTTACTGCTACCGAGAGCTGATTGGTTAGTGTTACTGCTACCGAGAGCTGATTGGTCAGTGTTACTGCTACCGAGAGCTGATTGGTCAGTGTTACTGCTACCGAGAGCTGATTGGTCAGTGTTACTGCTACCGAGAGCTGATTGGTCAGTGTTACTGCTACCGAGAGCTGATTGGTTAGCGTTACTGCTACTGAGAGCTGATCGGTTAGAGTTACTGCTACTGAGAGCTGATTGGTTAGCGTTACTGCTACTGAGAGCTGATTGGTTAGCGTTACTGCTACTGAGAGCTGATTGGTTAGCGTTACTGCTACTGAGAGCTGATTGGTTAGTGTTACTGCTACTGAGAGCTGATTGGTTAGCGTTACTGCTACCGAGAGCTGATTGGTTAGCGTTACTGCTACCGAGAGCTGATTGGTCAGTGTTACTGCTACTGAGAGCTGATTGGTTAGTGTTACTGCTACCGAGAGCTGATTGGTTAGTGTTACTGCTACCGAGAGCTGATTGGTTAGTGTTACTGCTACCGAGAGCTGATTGGTCAGCGTTACTGCTACCGAGAGCTGATTGGTCAGCGTTACTGCTACCGAGAGCTGATTGGTCAGCGTTACTGCTACTGAGAGCTGATTGGTTAGTCTTACTGCTACTGAGAGCTGATTGGTTAGTGTTACTGCTACCGAGAGCTGATTGGTTAGTGTTACTGCTACTGAGAGCTGATTGGTTAGCGTTACTGCTACTGAGAGCTGATTGGTTAGTGTTACTGCTACTGAGAGCTGATTGGTTAGTGTTACTGCTACTGAGAGCTGATTGGTTAGTGTTACTGCTACTGAGAGCTGATTGGTCAGTGTTACTGCTACTGAGAGCTGATTGGTCAGTGTTACTGCTACTGAGAGCTGATTGGTCAGTGTTACTGCTACTGAGAGCTGATTGGTCAGTGTTACTGCTACTGAGAGCTGATTGGTCAGCGTTACTGCTACTGAGAGCTGATTGGTCACTGATTACTCTCTGTTCTTTCAAAGTATTTACTCAGTACCTGAGAGAGAGCTATTTATTACTTTTTGTAACAGACAAAGTTTATTGTCTAATATAAAGCTGAAAACATTCCCGTCAGCTGTCAGTTACACTGTTCAGGAGTTCTGTGTCAGTATTAATGTAGAGCAGGAATGGGAAGGTGTTGGATGTTCATTCTTCATTGTCTAAAGTTGGTTCGGCGTTTGTGTCTTTCAGAACAACACTGAGAACACCACGGTCCAGGTGATGCTCCACAACAACATGACCATGCAGCCCAACATTGGTCCATTTGCGCGGCTTGAGGTGCCAGTCATCTGTACCTACATCAACAAGATCATCATCTCCACAGGATACGAGTCCTCCAGGTACCCGGCTGCTATAGCAACCGCCTCTGCGGACCCTGTAGATCTCTCTCTTTCTCTTTCAGCCTGCAGTAAACACAGTGGAGAAAATAGCAGTTGAATGCACTGCTCCAAAATCAGAATTCTAGAATCCACCAAGTAGAACGGCTCAGGTTTTCTAGAATAGCTAAGACTGGCTTTAGGCTGTGAAACACAACTTTAGTTGCTTGAAATGTACACAAGGCTACATTTCATTGGTGTTGCATGATGTAAGGCCTACTGCAGCTTACTTGAAACTCATCCGTAACAGCTGCAGCTATCTCAACTTCATGGAACAGCCAATCTGAACACATATAACACACCAAGTGATGATATCACGTTACCAATAGTAAACATTAATGTGACTGCTGTTTAAATGGCTACTTGTGCTTGCACTTGTTCTGCTTTGTTTGGCTGCTGTGTTGTTTAAGATTAAGTGACCCTTATTAGTCCCACAACGGGGAAATTTCATCCGTGAAGTGAAACACGACGCACACTCTAGTGAGGCACACACACTAGGGGGCAGTGAGCACACTTGCCCGGAGCGGTGGGCAGCCCAATCCGCAACGCTTGGGGGTTAGGTGTCTTGCTCAAGGACACCTCAGTCATGTGCTGTCGGCCCTGGGGATCAAACCGGTGATCTTCTGGTCACAAGGCTGGTTCCCTGACCTCCAGCCCACGACTGCCCCAATGCAGTTGTGGTCTGCATAGCGAGGTTATTCGTTTTCTCTATTCTTCACACAGAAACGATGATTAAATGTTGGCATAATAGAATGGCTATATTCTGTTTACTTAACCAATCACTTGAAAATTGCATGCAGCTATTTTTAAAAGTGCTTTCATGTTGAGTTGCAATTAAGTTTCATGCAACTTGCAACCTGCATGAAAGTTGCGCCATGCTAAGTCAGCGTCAGAATGCGTTTATGATTGCAGGCGACCTTTGACAGCAAGCTGCGTGTTCCATATTTGGCAAAAGAGCCGCAATTGAAGATTGTTTTGCTTTTACTCTCCCAATGTTTGATGACGGCTGCAGTGGTGGAATAAACCAGATTTTTTTTTTTCTAGAAATGTACACACTGCTCCTATTTCGCTCTGATGGATGCTGAATGTTTACAGTTGAATTCCAGATGGACCTTCGCTTACTTTGTTTCTGCTAGGCCGCATGGAACGGCAGCCTATAAACACAGCATCAGGTTACCCTGAGCTCTCACTGGTGTACTGTTTATATCCTTTCTTAAGCTACTTGGACATGATCGACGGTGCAGTGCTGGGATCAGGGACCTTCCATGTGACCGTGCGTCTGCTGAACGGGATGACTCCTCTACCGCAGAACTACACCCTCTCCCCCAAGGACGAGGTGATCATAGAGGTGGCGGTGAATTCCAGTGTGTCCCAAATCAAAGTGGTCATCAACAAATGTTGGGCGAATCCCAGCAGCAACCCCTTGGAATTGCCCCAGTACATCTTCCTGGAAAACAGGTCTGTGATTTTATCAACTGTAATGTCCACATTTTTCACTGCACTTTTACAGTACAGTATGGAATTTTGGACTGAAATATATACAAACGGTATGTATATATAATTGAGTCTAGTGTATATCCAATACTATACTGCCAAAAGTTTTCACTCAGCCATCCAAATCATTGAATTCCGGTGTTCCAGTCACTTCCACGGCCACAGGTGTATAAAGCCGAGCCCCTCGGCCTGCAGACTGCTTCTACAGACATTAGTGAAAGAATGGGTCGCTCTCAGGAGCTCAGTGAATTCCAGCGTGGTACCGTGATCGGACGCCACCTGTGCAGCAAGTCCAGTCGTGAAATTTCCTCACTATTAAATATTCCACAGTCGACTGTCAGTGGGATTATAACAAAGTGGAAGCGATTGGGAACGACAGCAGCTCAGCCACGAAGTGGTCGGACACGTAAAATGACAGAGCGGTCAGCGGATGCTGAGGGGCATAGTACGCAGAGGTCACCGACTTTCTGCAGAGTCAATCACTACAGACCTCCAAACTTCATGTGGCCTTCAGATCAGCTCAAGAACAGCGTAGAGAGCTTCATGGAATGGGTTTCCATGGCCGAGCAGCTGCACCCAAGCCTTACATCACCAAGCGCAATGCAAAGCGTGGAATGCAGTGGTGTAAAGCGCCGCCACTGGACTCTAGAGCAGCGGAGACGAGTTCTCTGGAGTGACCAATCACGCTTCTCCGTCTGGAAATCCGATGGACGAGTCTGGGTTTGGCGGTTGCCAGGAGACGGTACTTGTCTGACTGCATTGTGCTGAGTGTAAAGTTTGGTGGAGGGGGGATCATGGTGTGGGGGTGTTTTTCAGGAGTTGGGCTCGGCCCCTTAGTTCCAGTGAAAGGAACTCTTAAAGCTTCAGCTCCAAGAGATTCTGGACAATGTCACGCTCCCAACTTTGTGGGAACAGTTTGGGGACGGCCCCTTCCTGTTCCAACATGACTGCCCACCAGTGCACAAAGCAGGTCCATAAAGACGTGGATGAGCCAGTTTGGTGTGGAAGAACTTGACTGGCCTGCACAGAGTCCTGACCTCAACCCCATAGAACACCTTTGGGATGAATTAGAGCGGAGACTGTGAGCCAGGCCTTCTCGTCCAACATCAGCATCTGACCTCATAAATGTGCTTCTGGAAGAACGATCAGAAATTCCCATAAACACTCCTAACCCTTGTGGAAAGCCTTCTCAGAATAGCTGAAGCTGTTATAGCTGCAATGGATGGGCCGATGACATATTAAACCCAATGGATTAAGAATGGGACGTCACGCAAGTTCATATGCGTGTGAAGCCAGACGAGCGAATACTTTTGGAAATGTAGTGTATCTAATTTCTTATTATGAGATTGGTGTAAGAATATTATGAGAATATGTAACTAGCCTTAGTGAAAGTGTCTTATTTAGTCGGCAGATAATTTTACATGTTGCAAGTATTATTTTTTACATTTACAAGTAAAATTCTGGGCATAAAAATAAAAATGGGCGAGGAGCAGAATGGCAAAACACAAGCTTTTCGTGGTCTTAACAACAGGGCAATAAACAAACAGATAAAGTAAGTTAATATGTGAGAAATTTCCCTTCTATTGTCTTTTAAATGTGGAAGTTTAGTGTGTAAGTAAAACTGTCTACAAGTAGGTTTATTATTCTTACAGAAGTCTTATGATGAGAAATGTTAGATTTATTTACCATCTTAAGACTTGCCAACATAACATTTTGAAGTGGAGGCAGGAATCAAGACAGGGATGCAAACAGTAATTACAGTGAAAGATTACCGAATAGACACGGTTAATGACTGTACCTGGCGTGATGCAGAGTTTGGATGGACGCCATGAGATAGTATTGCTGTCTCTTCCCCTCAGCTGTCCTCTTCCGAACACCTACACCACTGTGATTCAGAACGGGAACTCCACCAGGGCTCAGCTGGCAGTGAATGTTTTCTCTCTGGTGAACCTGGATGTCATTTACCTGCACTGCCAGATCCAAATCTGCATCGAGACCGCGTCGGCCACCTGCAGACCTGTGAGTGTGTCTTTTTCAGACTGACCTGAGCGATCCCTCACTGCACCACCACTGTACCCTCAGCGATTCAGTTTGCCTTCACTGCATCCTTTCATGGCCCCAAGCTTTGACCTCACTGAACCCCAGCTGTACTCTCATTGTGCTCAAGCTGTACCCTCACTGTATCCTCGCACCCTTCCCGTACCTTTACTGCACCCTTTTTGCCCCTCACTGTGCTCATTACACTATTGCACCCTTGCAGTACCACCACTGGAATTTCATGCACCTAAACTTTGTCCTCATACTCCCGGTAGTCTTAGGATCCCTAACCCTCACTGTACCTCGACCGTTCTCTCTGTGCTCCAGTGTACTCTTATTGCACCCTCGCTGCAATTTCACTGCATCCTTTATGCCCCAAACTATCCTTACTCAACTCTAACTGTCCCCTCATTATATTCAACTTTACTATCACTGCACCTTCACTGCACCTTCACTGCATCCTCAATGCAACTGCAATGTGTATTCTCATTTATTGTATTCCCACCCTCTCTGCACCTACACTGTCCTCACTGTATCTACACTGTGCCCTCTCTGCACCTACACTGTGCCCTCTCTGCACCTACGCTGTGCCATCTCTGCACCTACACTGTGCCCTCTCTGCACCTACGCTGTGCCCTCTCTGCACCTACACTGTGCCCTCTCTGCACCTACGCTGTGCCCTCTCTGCACCTACACTGTGCCCTCTCTGCACCTACGCTGTGCCCTCTCTGCACCTACACTGTGCCCTCTCTGCACCTACGCTGTGCCCTCTCTGCACCTACGCTGTGCCCTCTCTGCACCTACGCTGTGCCCTCTCTGCACCTACACTGTGCCCTCTCTGCACCTACACTGTCCTCACTGTATCTACACTGTGCCCTCTCTGCACCTACACTGTGCCCTCTCTGCACCTACGCTGTGCCCTCTCTGCATCTACACTGTGCCCTCTCTGCACCTACACTGTGCCCTCTCTGCACCTACACTGTGCCCTCTCTGCACCTACACTGTGCCCTCTCTGCACCTACGCTGTGCCCTCTCTGCACCTACGCTGTGCCCTCTCTGCACCTACACTGTGCCCTCTCTGCACCTACGCTGTGCCCTCTCTGCACCTACACTGTGCCCTCTCTGCACCTACACTGTCCTCACTGTATCTACACTGTGCCCTCTCTGCACCTACACTGTCCTCACTGTATCTACACTGTGCCCTCTCTGCACCTACGCTGTGCCCTCTCTGCACCTACGCTGTGCCCTCTCTGCACCTACGCTGTGCCCTCTCTGCACCTACACTGTGCCCTCTCTGCACCTACGCTGTGCCCTCTCTGCACCTACACTGTGCCCTCTCTGCACCTACGCTGTGCCCTCTCTGCACCTACACTGTGCCCTCTCTGCACCTACACTGTCCTCACTGTATCTACACTGTGCCCTCTCTGCACCTACACTGTCCTCACTGTATCTACACTGTGCCCTCTCTGCACCTACGCTGTGCCCTCTCTGCACCTACGCTGTGCCCTCTCTGCACCTACGCTGTGCCCTCTCTGCACCTACACTGTGCCCTCTCTGCACCTACGCTGTGCCCTCTCTGCACCTACGCTGTGCCCTCTCTGCACCTACGCTGTGCCCTCTCTGCACCTACGCTGTGCCCTCTCTGCACCTACGCTGTGCCATCTCTGCACCTACGCTGTGCCCTCTCTGCACCTACGCTGTGCCCTCTCTGCACCTACGCTGTGCCCTCTCTGCACCTACGCTGTGCCCTCTCTGCACCTACGCTGTGCCCTCTCTGCACCTACGCTGTGCCCTCTCTGCACCTACGCTGTGCCCTCTCTGCACCTACGCTGTGCCCTCTCTGCACCTACGCTGTGCCCTCTCTGCACCTACACTGTGCCCTCTCTGCACCTACACTGTGCCCTCTCTGCACCTACGCTGTGCCCTCTCTGCACCTACGCTGTGCCCTCTCTGCACCTACGCTGTGCCCTCTCTGCACCTACGCTGTGCCCTCTCTGCACCTACGCTGTGCCCTCTCTGCACCTACGCTGTGCCCTCTCTGCACCTACACTGTGCCCTCTCTGCACCTACACTGTGCCCTCTCTGCACCTACGCTGTGCCCTCTCTGCACCTACGCTGTGCCCTCTCTGCACCTACACTGTCCCCACTGTATCTACACTATACCCACCCTCCCTCCACTCTAAACAGAGCAAATCTAGGGTGAAACACAGTCTGTAGAGGAATAAATGTGTTCTACCGTGAATATTATGCAAAAATATCACGTGTGTATATAAATATAATATCATGAGAGACATTTTCTATTTCTTACTCTTATTCTATCTTAGAGCTGCCTGGCGAGGAGCACCAGAAGCTCCAATGTAATTGGAACAGCAAAAGCTTCATGCGGACCTCTGCTTAGGTTACATTCAGGTGAGCAACAATCTTCCAGATTCTTCTGATTACTTACTAATTTATGATGAGTCTGCCGTTAGTAAATTCATAATGCCTTTAAATTCTGGGCCTAACACCTTAACTGTGGGAACACTGGTGTAACACAAAGCTTACACTGGATTAGTACTTCATTCTACATACAGCACACACATCATACAGCGTTAATCAATACATTGTTGGTTGGTACTGCTGTCACACCAACAGGGTATAGTTCATAATGAATACTTATGGCATTATACTGTTCCTCAGTGACCCTCGAAGAGGCTATTCAGGGAACGCGCATCATCGGGTTCGTTCTGCTGGGAGTCGGCCTGTTTGTTTTCTTCACCGTTGGCGTGGCAGCACTGTTGTACTACAGAAAGAGGATGGGGAACTACAACTTTCGCTTCAAACCCCGTCTGGAGAACTTCACCTACCACGTTTTTGACAAATAGATGTTTTTTCATATAATGAGGCTTCAGACATGTAGAATTCCATAGAAGTCCTCAAGCTCATAACTACAGAACGTACACAACAGCTTCATAGTAGATACTAAATAATGAGCCTGCAGTTGAGGAATTAACATATTAAATGAATTGTAGCTCAAATGATTGTTTAAATGATTGCTGCACGTCATAAGTATATATATTCAATACTATTACGTTAACGTCACTATATTTTTATATTGACCACAAATAGGCCTCTATACAATGCACTTTAGAAACTCTGCTGCTTTGTCCTTTGATGTTATTCATTTCACGTCTGATTGATTCTAATAGAAAGATGGTTGTTTGGAGTCTGTGATGGTGAGATGCTGTATGAGATACTCTGTACGTCAAATGTTCTTCAGGCTGGTGAATAAAAGCCTTATGTTAATCTTCTCGTGGTGTGTTTTTTAAACAAAATACATCTCTAGACAGGTCCAGTTCTAGAAAACACTGTCTACTATTCTGGATGGGGAGATACACTAACTGGCCACTTTATTAGAAACACCTACCCTGTGCTTCCACTCACTGGCCACTTTATTAGAAACACCTACCTTGTGCTGGAGGTTTCTGATGAAGTGGCTGAGCAATGTAGGGGGGACATTCTGTGTTCTTCACTTCTCGTTCACAAGAGGGCGCTCTTGTAAAAGCTTTGGGTGCATGTAAACAATCTGCTCATTAAATACGGAAATGATTTGAAAGGTCTGATGATTAGAAATGAGTGCTGCTGCAGGTAATTAAGGGCGGTTTGTGGATTGTTTCTGAAAGCTGCATCAGTGAAGCTTTAACATCTTTAATTCTGCTGAGTGAATTAAAGCCTCAGTGATTTGTAAGCAGACTGTAATTAATTAATCAACAGCCTCAATTAAGGATCAGTCTTTATTACAGTGCCGTCGTCAGCAGGCCGACTGTGCGCTGGGCTTTCAGTCTGAACAGTGAAAAGCTTACAGATGTTTTCAGTGTTTGTGCGCTTGAGTGTGTGTGTGCATTTGTGCATGTGTGTGTTTTATGTGTGGTGGTCCTCCTGAGAGTTGGAGGCTACCATCTGGGTTGTGGGTGGGGGTGGATGTGGAAACACACAAACACATACAGATTTGTCTTATACAATATCAGGATTTAGGTGTCTATATATATATATATATATATATATATATATATATATGCAAGGACCTTGATGCAATAATAATGTATTTATATATATATAATATATAATATATATATATACTTTTTTATGTAGTACCTGTATGTAATAACATGTCCAATATATCTTGAAAATATGTAAATATTTATATGTAGTTATAATATGTCCCATATATATTATATACATGCACTCATATGTGAAGTGCTCTTTAAGTTTTAAAAAAAATGAAACAGGGGCTTTTGTTTTGAAAATGTCCACCTGAGCTTTTCCAGTGCTCACTGTGTTCAAAAGGGGAGGAGGCATCGCTATGGCAACGGCTCAGTGCAGCCTCATCCTATTCACTTAATTATACTGGAGGAGAGGGAGAGAGAGAGAGAGAGAGAGGGAGGAAGAGAGAGGGAGTAAGAGAGAGAGTGAGAGGTAGAGAGAGGGAGGAAGAGAGATGAAGAGAGATGAAGAGAGAGAGGTAGAGAGGGAGAGAGAGAGGGAGTAAGAGAGAGAGTGAGAGGTAGAGAGAGGGAGGAAGAGAGATGAAGAGAGATGAAGAGAGAGAGGTAGAGAAGGAGAGAGAGAGAGGGAGTAAGAGAGAGAGTGAGAGGTAGAGAGAGGGAGGAAGAGAGATGAAGAGAGATGAAGAGAGAGAGGTAGAGAGGGAGAGAGAGAGAGGGAGTAAGAGAGAGAGTGAGAGGTAGAGAGAGGGAGGAAGAGAGATGAAGAGAGAGAGTCAGAGAGGGAGAGAGAGGGAGAGAGAGAGAGAGTGAGAGGTAGAGAGAGGGAGGAAGAGAGATGAAGAGAGATGAAGAGAGAGAGGTAGAGAGGGAGAGAGAGAGAGGGAGTAAGAGAGAGAGTGAGAGGTAGAGAGAGGGAGGAAGAGAGATGAAGAGAGAGAGTCAGAGAGGGAGAGAGAGGGAGAGAGAGAGAGAGTGAGAGGTAGAGAGAGGGAGGAAGAGAGATGAAGAGAGAGAGTCAGAGAGGGAGAGAGAGGGAGAGAGAGAGAGAGTGAGAGGTAGAGAGAGGGAGGAAGAGAGATGAAGAGAGATGAAGAGAGAGAGGTAGAGAGGGAGAGAGAGAGAGGGAGTAAGAGAGAGAGTGAGAGGGAGAGAGAGGGAGAGAGAGAGAGGGAGTAAGAGAGAGAGTGAGAGGGAGAGAGAGGGAGAGAGAGGGAGGTGGGGCTGAGGGTGAAGGTGTAATGTTTATTCAGGAAAGCAGCAGGTCTGTATGTTCAGTAGTTGCAGTGAGACGAACTGATCTATCCTGAAATGAATGAATCAGAACTTAATCAGTATTTTGGAGTGGAGTCTCTGGAGTCAGGACTGGAGTCAGGACTGTATCTATGAGTGTAAGGTGATCTTGGTGGGCTTCCAGACCACCCAGAGGTCATTATTAATTCAAATGTTTTTCTCTCCTCTGCTCTGAAACAGGACCCTAACCTCGACTGTCCACTGATGACGTCTCCCCACAGGACTGACACAGAAACAGAAGGCGAAACTCATGCAGTCGTGGGCTGGAGGTCAGGGAACCAGCCTTGTGACCAGAAGGTTGCCAGTTTGATCCCCAGAGCTGACAGCACATGACTGAGGTGTCCTTGAGCAAGACACCTAACCCCCAACTGCTCCCCGGGCGCTGTGGATAGGGCTGCCCACCGCTCCGGGCAAGTGTGCACACTGCCCCCTAGTGTGTGTGTATTCACTAGTGTGTATGTGGTGTTTCACTGCACGGACGGGTTAAATGTGGAGGTGGAATTTCCCGGTTTGTGGGATTAAAAAAGTATCACTTGGCTTAATTATCATATCAGTTATCTTATAATATTAGATTATATTTCATAAAAGTATATATATGTAATAATAGATGATTAAGATAAGTGATAAATAAGTGATAAGAACATATGCCAGTTAATTAAAGTAGAAATGTGAATAAGAAAACCTTTTCCTTCTGTGAACGCAGTGAGCGGTCAGTCTGGACTCCCCGAGACGTCTTTGATGTTTCATGGCTCACAGCTCTTTAAAGGCTGTCTGAGCTCTAAATAATTCAGGAGCTTTACATCAGCAGGACTGACTAACCGTCTACACACACACACACGCGCACACACACACACGCGCACACACACACACACACACACACACACACACACACACACACACACACACACACACGCACACACACACATATAAATATATAATTTTATACAAACTGATGACCTGAAATCATTTCATTCAAATGTGCACGTCATGTCCACATGAATTTTATATAGAAAAATATTCTATTTTAGTAAAATGAATGTAAAATGAAATAAATCCACATTGCAAAAATGATATTTTGGCAATTGAAACATGTTAAAAATAGTCAATTTAGCTAATATTTCTCATTGTAAGACTGTTACATTACAGCACCGACTGTTTCCCATGCATTTTTACTTGTTTTAAGTGTTTTTATGTCGTCAAAATGTCTAATTCCATTGGCAAATCATGTTGCTTGTTTTGAGGAATAATGCTTCAAAGATTTAACAGAATCTGCCAACAGGACAAGACACTTTCACTACATGAAATAACTTAAAACAAAGAATAAAGTACAGAAATAGGGGAAACAATCCTCTAACAGTCTTCCAACAGCCTCATAATGAGAAATGCTACATATTGGACGCAAACCTTGCATCTCCATTTTTGATGTTTTTCAGTTTTCGACAAAATTTGAAAATAACTACAACTCTTTACATTGTGTGTAAATTTCATGATGAAAGGACTAATAGAAATGACACAAAACGGCTTGGAAAGACGTCTGGTTCCATTGACTTCCATTAAAAGTAAAGTAGGTTTTCTCCTCCTCCTGTTAAGTCACCGTTTTGGAGATACGAGGTTTTGTTCTGACAGCAGCGGTATGTTGTATGTATAGGTTGTGGTGAATGCAGCACTTTTTCACCGTACCGTCATTTAATATTCAGCAGTGCGTGAATGTTGTACTATTAATCTGGTTGCTGTGAAACACTCCGAGTCAGCGCTGACACACACATACACCCCGCTGGGGGCATCTAACCCACATACAGCAGCCGTAACACACACACAGTAAGAGACATGACGGCCAGACTCCGAGATGACTTGCTATCATAATCATATTTATTTGCATTTGAATTCTGTACAGTGATGATTTACTTTAAGGAAGCACTTCATGGTTTGAACGACGTCTCTAATAGTGACAGCGTAGCTGGAGCAGTAATACGGAACAGAAATGAAGTGATTAGCACCGTTAAACCTTTTTGCAAAACAGTCTGTGCTCTAGAACTTTCTCTCACAGGGAAGCCGTCGAGTGATTCCCATCATTAGAATATACTTCATATATACATACAGTACTTATAGCTTAACGTCAGAATCCAGTTTACACTGTTTTCCCCCTTCAGGCCCTAAAAGACTGGCTACCTCTTTGGCTTTAGTGCTGGAGATAAAGTAGCCAGCAAGGAATGGAGTGTTTCAGTCACCTATTAGCATTAGCGTGGTGCTACATCCCTGCTGAAGAGAACAGCATAGACGTTCCATGCTGGTCTATGCTGGTCTTGCTGGCAGGGCTGCTGGGCTAAATCATCGCCTGTAACCACATGGCGCTGTTAGATAATCTGTTTGTGCAGTTTCTGACACTTTAAGACACTCGGTTCTCTTTAAACATGGACTAAAGAACGTTCGCTAGCACAGATTAGTGTCTACACTGCGAAGTGTAGAACCTTCTCAAGTGAAATTATCCTACATCTAGTCAATCCATCTAAGATTTCCCGTTTTGAGATGGCTGTACGCTTGTTATGAGATTATTTAGCTTGTTTCTAGACTTGATTTCGCGGTTGACTGGAGAAAACCTCGTATCTCCCAAACGGTGACTTTACAGGAGAAGGAAGAAACATGCTTAATGTAAGTCAATGGAACCGAACGTCTTTCCAACTCACTTTGGGTCGTTTCTTTTGGTCCATTCATCATGGAATTTACACACAATGTAAATGGTAACAGGCATTTTCAAATTATGCCAAAAACTCAACAACGGAGATACGAGGTTTTGTTCCAACAGCAGCGATTTACTTGTTTTAGGTGTTTTTTGCTCATTTTTTAAAACAAGCAACATTATCTGCCAGTACAGTGAGATAATCTTACTAAACAAAATGACTGGAAACAAGCAAAGAGTGATTGGGTATCTTAAAATAAGCTTACAATAATCCCACCAGGGGAAATGTTAGATTTATTGACTACATTAAATTTAATATTTGACAAGATACCATTTTTTGCATTGTATAGCCTTATTGGAGCTGGATTAGCATCAACAGGGAAGTTCTGGTCTTGGAATCCGTGCGAGATTTGACCGGCCGTTTCGTACGGGATAGAGGATCTGTGTGATTATCCCAAACCACCCAACGTAGCCAGGATTAAAACATCATCATGCGGATGTTTATGTCAGCATTACGTAACAGGAGCTACACGTCTGCACAATGACAACACGCTGTGTGGCTAAACGGCAAATATATCACCAAGAAATGAATAAATAAATGAATGAATAAAAAAGATGCGACAGTGGACGAGCGCACTGCAAATAATAGCATCTTGTTGAGTGAAACGATCTTAGTTCTAGTCGATATATCTAATATTTCTTATTTTGAGACGGCTGTGCACTTATAATAAGATTTTCTAGCTTGTTTCTAGACATTTATACCTGATTTTATTTTATTAAGTAAAATGGTCTCACTGTACTGGCAGATAATTTAGCTTGATTCAGCCTCATTTCTCACAACGAACAAAATGATCTAAGTAAAACATGTTTAGATATGAGTTAAATGATCTTAATATACGTGGACAACAGGAAGAATATTGAATAAATCGACAAGATTTAAGATCATTTGATTTCATCTCGTTTCAGTGGGGGAAGTGACGTGTTCTCAACGGTGATTCCAAATGGTGGTGCATAATCACAGCGCCCACATAAGGGAGGGAATACACCCCAAATTGCTGTGGATTTTGGGAATCTGATTGTGAATTTGAGGATTAAAGAACGACATTACGACATTACTGCATGGCTGTGATGTTGGTTGAACAGGACCGCTGCTGCTGGGGGAGCTCTGAGTTCAGCCGTCTATACAGGGTGATTAAAGAAGGTGATTCTCTCTGGAATTATCACTTAGCACGCCTGTCTAAACTACGGACAACGCAGATTCATCCGGGGATTAAAATTAGGGAAACTAATCCAGCTCGAATGCGTCTATACGGTGTCATAAACCACAAAATCAAATCTATTCCCAGACTGCAACACATATTGGTCTGCTGCCTTCATAAAATAGGCAGTGGCTCTTTGCCACTGCTGGCGCACCCAGGACCACCTGGACCACCCAGATTATGTCCTGCATACAAGATCTATCCATATTTATTCTCCTCAAACAGATTTTTACTGCACATAGTCTTTTATTTTAGAAAAGAAACTAAGACAGTTATCACAAACAACTGAGAGGTAAACAATGACTAGGCCTGATTAAATGACGGTGTTGAAATTGTTGCCGATTTTGCGCTGGATTAAAATTTCTAATCTAAAAGTTGTTTCACAAACGATAAGAGAAGAAGGAAAAGTGGCTTAACCACCAGTGAGCCACCCGGAAAAAGGTGAGCAGACAGCTGGTGGACCACCAGTTGTGCTGTCAGTGGGCCAACGCTACGCTCTTACAATCTGGGATTAGAGATTATTGGACAACTCTACACGCTTTGAGGCAAATGTATGCTGTAGTTAGCGCAACGCTAACTGGTTGTGCACAGGCTTCCATTACTTGTTAGCTACATTAGCCTCTTAGCTCCAGTGCTAAAGCTAAAGAAGCAGAACTCCGAGCATCGTGGCTGACGGGCGACGTTTGGGGGAAGCGTGTAAACTGGATTATTTCGCCTGTAATCCACTCTCTCTCTCCCGATGCTGGTCAGTGTCAATATTTGACGTCCGGTGCGAATCGCACTACTGCCTTGCTGCGTGGTTCTGGTCGTTCCACCAGTGGCTCTGACTCTCTTCCAGAGGTACCCGGGGAATAATAATCACTGACTCGTCCCACGGCAGACTCAGACTCTCTAGCAGTGTTACAGGGCCGAGGAAGGAAGAGAGAGAGAAGAAGAAGAAGAAGAAGACAGGAGATGAGATGTTGACTCTGAAAGGTGCAGTTGACCTTGTGACCTCTGTGTTTAACATGCCCTTCCTGCCGCCGCCTCGTTTGGAAGCGTGTGGCCCCAGTCTACACATGTGGCCTCTCTCAGTGAGGAATGAAGCGCGCTGTCCGGCCCGGCTCCTGTCTACCTGCAGTCGTTTGTCAGACGGCGTCGTTCACCACGTCAGTTAGAAAGGTCGGAGCCTCACAGCCCCACAGGGGGTAAAAGTCTTAGTCTTATTTGTGTAGTTTGTGTTTATTTCCTCAGAAAAGAGTTATTTAAATAAAACATTATATATATTTATATAATAACTAGTGATGTTCTGGATGTGAGTGTGTTTGTTGACCCATCTCCAAGCCTCTCCTCCTCGAGGAAGCCCAGTATTATATGTAGTTAAAAAGCAGCTCCTGGTTTGACCAATCAGTGCTCAGTAAATTGAGCTCATGATGTAATTGATGATATTAACGAGTCTCTGTGGCGGCTGTGAAGGTGTCCAGGAAAAATCTGGACCCGAGAAATTCTTGTTACTGTTTATTGTTTTTCTGTTTATCTGAATTATGAATACGACTTTATTCTAATGTATATTGTGATAAACTCACTGCTGAGGTCAACTGGTCAAACATTCGCTTAGACGCCTGAAACTTCCACACAGCGCTGTAACCAGTGTGTATGTGGCAAATCGACCATTTTAAATATCATATATTTTATGCATCTGCCATTCGGCGTCTCGGACGCCAGTTTTCTGAATAAGGAACTAAGTCATGCTGCAGTGATTTCCGAGCAGGTTCTGCTAATGACATCTAGATTTCTGCTGACTCAGTGCCTCACTCTTCCAAACGCCATTAACATGGTAATGGACTGGTGCTTAAGATGCCTTCCTGGATCCCTACAGGGGGAAATCGTGACGAGGGCATGTTAAAAACAGTAGTGAAACAGAGAGAGGACGTCTTGAACACACTGAGAGTGGAGAAACAGCCTCTGTGCTCATCAGTAGGGTATTTACACTGTAGCGCGTGTAAGAAATATGCTACGTGTTCGTCCTGGTCGTCAGGGCTGCTGTGATTATGGGTTAGAACAGCCAAACTAGCTGTGGCCAACTGTCGCTGTTGATGAGCAACAGCAAGCTTTGCGCCTCTTTAACAGCAGCGAAGGCTACAATACTTTACCACTGTCCACTCTATCAGCTCCACTGACCGTTCAGTTCCACTCTGTAGTTCTACAGTTACAGACTGTAGTCCATCTGTTTCTCTGATACTCTGTTACCCTGTTCTTCAGTGGTCAGGACCCCCATGGACCCTCACAGAGCAGGTACTATTTGGGTGGTGGGTCATTCTCAGCACTGCAGTAACACTGACGTGGTGGTGGTGGTGGTGTGTTAGTGTGTGTTGTGCTGGTACGAGTGGATCAGACACATGAGTTTTTAAACACTGTGTCCACTCACTGTCCACTCTATTAGACACTCCTACCTTGTCGGTCCACCTTGTAGATGTAAAGTCAGAGACGACAGCTCATCTGCTGCTGCACAGTTTGTGCTGGTCATCCTCTAGTCCTTCATCAGTGGTCACAGGACGCTGCCCACAGGACGCTGCCCACAGGACGCTGCCCACAGGACGCTGCCCACAGGATGCTGTTGGCTGGATATTTTTGGTTGGTGGACTATTCTCAGTCCAGCAGCGACACTGAGGTGTTTAACAACACACACTAACACACCACCGCCACGTCAGTGTTACTGCAGTGCTGAGAATGACCCACCACCTTAATAGTACCTGCTCTGTGAGGGTCCATGGGGGTCCTGACCACTGAAGAACAGGGTAACAGAGTATCAGAGAAACAGATGGACTACAGTCTGTAACTGTAGAACTACAGAGTGGAACTGAACGGTCAGTGGAGCTGATAGAAACGAGGAGGTGGTCAGAAGGTGCGGCCTGACCGGTGTGTATAAACGAAAGCTGTTGATGTTTGTGAGATTGGATTTTTTAAATGTTAGGCTGCTTTTTGACTGTCAGGTTGTTCAAAACGAAACAGAAGAGCTTTTTTAGATAAAGTGAAATCACAGCACAGACACAAACACAGCAGGTAAGAGGACAATACTGCACATAATACACTGCGTTACACACTAAACACTCATAGCTGCTGACATCAAGTGTAGAAATATCAGCTGATTCCTGCAAAGAAATGCTTTCATCTATTATTGACGTGGGCCTGCACGCCAGCGACATGCAGTAAATCAGCAGAACATCAAAAGACGCTTATCAGAATATCAGTCTTGGCTCAACTCGTACTGTTACGCCATTCTGTTAGCGAGCGACAGACTCAAGGTTGAAAAAATGACGTATTCACTACAAGCCGTTCGAATCGCCTTGACCTACTTCTGTACCCAGCCACTGTAACGAGACTGAAGGCCTACAGCAGCTCACATCCATACATGAAATACACTAAAGACAAAACGAGTCCTTGGCATCCTTTAGGGAAAAGGATGAAGAACCATCAGCTTTAAAAAAAGACAATACGAATGAGCCAACAGCGCCACACGCCTCCCCCTATGACCCTGCGCTTTCCATATGGAAGAGAAAACATGCGGAATCAGACCAAAGCATGAGTAACAGCACTTCATGACAAACGATATGGTGTTTTTGTTTCCTAGTAAGATCTAAAACCCTGTGGAAATCAGCCCCTGGTGCTGACCTGAGCTATGGATGCTGTCCAATCTAGAGTGCAGGTCAAAGCTTAACCCTTAGAAGGTCTATATGAATTCTTTCTGGCTAGAAGTGCAATGAAACAAGAGGATTTGAATGTGATGATAGGTTATTGTGCTGTTTTGCCCATTTGCCCCCACATTTTCATTTTTAGACATTGAGTGTGTTTACATGCACCTAATAATCTGACACCTGCAGAAAATCCGATTCATCCAATCAACATGTGTGCATGCGCCTGAGCAGTCAGACAACGGGGAAGCTCCAGGTCTCAGAGAGTCAGACAGTAATCAGATTTCCGCTTTACAACCAGCCGATAACCTCACAGAAGACGCCGTGACGTGAACACAAACTCACACTTCACACTGGAGCTTTCTCTAAACACGTCGCGCCGCTTTACCTGAAAATATGAACACGCTTCATCTAGAAGACGAAGAATATTTGCTCCCACTTTATATGAAGTGTCTCTAATAACTGAATAATATACGCAACAACACTGTAACTACCGGTGATCAAGTCAGTGTTAAGATGAATTAAAGAGTAATTACACAAGTTGATCTTCCACACAGGAGCTCTCCTGTAGTGCGGTACACTTGATCGGCTCCTGTGTAGTTATCTTGTGGGTACTGTGTAATAGTGGAGTGATAATGTAAACAGTTCTTTGGGGGGAAATGCAACACATTTAAATGATGTTATTAAAGTTGCATGTTAAGGGGACGTCAGCTGTTCTGTCACATTACAGAATGGCTTAAAGCTGAAACTGGTTACAGCTAAATGTTAGGAAAGCTGGCCGATAAGCTGCTAATCCAGTCTGATTATGAATGTATTTACATTTATTTTATTACTCTTGCGTGATTAAATGAGAGAGAACGGGCTGTTACAACTACTTAGGCAAAACTGAAGTTGATACACTGTAATCCGTCTGTTACAGTGACTGAATCATTAGTAGTTGCCTTGCTGTTGCATGTCGCTGCTGTCGGATCACCTCGTATCTCCAAAACGGTCATTTTACAGCAGAGGGAAAAACATACTTTACTTCTAATGTAAGCCAATGGAACCAGACGTCTTTCCGAGTCATTTTGGGTCATTCCTTTTGATCCATTCATCATGAAATTTAAGCATGATGTAAAGAGCAAGAGGCATTTTCTAAATATGTCAGAAACTGAAATATGACAAAAGTGGAGATACAAGGTTTTCTTCAGACAGCAGCGACATGTTGACCACATGGACCTAAACAATTACCAGAGACATTTAATATAAAGTGGGCTGAATATAAATATTCAAATCTGGTATTTCGTATTTGGCTTATTTCCGGTACCGCCGTCTGTTTTCGCACATGCTCAGACTGAGAAATCAGAAAGAAATCAGATTAAGAGCTCACGGTGCTGAGAAATCTGATTACTGAGCTCAAATCCAGCCTCGAGATCAGAGAGTGCTGTTTACATGGCCATTTGAATAATCAGATAACTGCAGAAATCCGATTATGATTGGACTATTGAGTGCATGTCAACGCGCACATCGTTGAAATGTCTAAAATGCTGAATCTGTTTACAAAAGGTAAGTGAAGTGTGAGTGTATGCAATAATGAAATAACTCAGTACAGATAAATGACCATAAGAACTAAATCACATGGCTTCTAAGGGTTAACTTCTAAGGTCGTGCCGATCTCAGGTGGGTTACCTTGGGTCAGGTAGTGCACAGCGCCACAGGTGTTGCTTTAGCGTCTGCACCCAACCAATATCTCGGATGGGTTGGCAGAGCTGAATGTAGTGGTACTGTTTTAGCACAACCCTTCAAATGAACGAGAAGGAGAATTTCAATTGCACAAAGTCATCGGGAAATCTCACAGATCGGAAAATCAAACAAACCACATTTAAAAAGCCAATCAAATCACAGTGAAACCACATAGAAATGAGTACACGTCAGCTCTACTGGAGTGCTGTTTCAGCCAGACGTCATACTGAGACTCCGTCTGATCTACAAGTCTTGGTTCTATTGAGCTTAATGTTTGAAACAGAGGGACAGGTGATTGTGGAACAAGGCGCTTGGCATCCTTTACTTGCCTGTACATATTGCAGGGACACTTCGGTGACTCGGCTGAAATATATTGGAATCAATCGCGATGCAAAGGAATATATTTCTGAACACAGCAATATGCACGGTGTGAAAGGATGCCAGAACCATTTCCAGTGGACGTGTGAACAAAGACGTGTGAAATCAGCCATAAACCAGCTCTACTCTAATGCATTAGACAGGTGGACTTCTCTTCCATGTGGACTCTTCTCACAAATAACACACAAAAAACAACAGTGAGACGGACACCAAGGCAAAAAGAGACACGAGACACATTCACATTTCACCTACCGTTCGCCTACGGCTCCCAAAACCCTCCCACCTCTCAAACAAAACGAACCAAGACACTTCTGTTTCTGCGTTTGCATTTATTAACAAGAGTTTTCGATAAATATGAGCAAGCAGAGAGAAAGCACAAATCACATGATCACAGGTTATATTGGCTGCCCCGTCGCACCACTTCAGCCTACTCTGGTTTTTTTCTTTCCACTTTTTGAATAATGCATGGAAGTACAGATAGCACCAGTGCTAAGCACACATGTTTCGTGTTTCATGAACATGTACGACCCCACCTGAACCCCTTGTCTGTCTTTTTGGATGCCGTACCACCCCCTTCCTCCAGGTGTTTTGTCAATATTACTGTAATGCAAATCCCACCAAAGGCTGCAAAATGTTAATGAAAAGGCCCCCTTGCTCCACCATGCTCGGCAAGAGCAGAGACTGGCCTCAAATCGGTGGTCCAAAACCAGGGGCACGAATCTAGCAACTTGAAGCCAGTGGCAGAGAATTGGCAGTCCAAAGCCAGTGGAGGCCCAAAGCTGGAAGCCCAGAGCCAGTGATGTTAAATCTGAAACCAGTGGCCCAGAATTGGCGACCCAAAGCCAGTGGCCCGAAAACTCGGACCAAATTGAGCGGCCCTATACCAACAGGAAAAAAAATGTAGCTCATAGTTTGCGATCCAAGGCCAGTAGCCTGAGACTGGTGGTCTGAAACCAATGGCACAAAGCTGACAATTTGAAGCCAGTGATCCAGAATTGCCCATCCAAAGCCAATGGCCCAAAACTGCCAGCCCAAGTCATTGGCCTAAAACAACCAGGTTAAATACTAAAGGACCAAAAACCATGTTGTGGTCCATAACTTGCAGACCACAACAGATGGTTGAAAGCCAATGACCTCAAACTGGTAGGTTGAAGCCAATGGCCCAAAGCCAACAGTCTGAAACTGCCAGCTCCAAGCCAACGGCTGAAAATTGCTAGCCACAAACTGGTGGTCCAAAGCCAGGATCCCGAAGCTGCTGGCCCAAACTGCAAGTCCAGGGATATTGGCCTCAAATTGCCAGCTAGAAGCCAATGGGACAAACCGGTGACCCAAACCTGGCAGCCTAAAACTTGCATTCCACAACCAGGATGGGCAAATCCATTCCAATTCTGCACTGCAATTTTCTTTTTTTGGAGGAATACCAGTCCTTCCAGAATTTCAGTGAATAAGGAATGGCCTTCGCCGAACAGTACCTGATAGCTGAGGGGGTTTTTTCCCAAACCTGGCTCGGAAGCACAAGCCTGTGATACAGTATTCAGACAGACATACACAGAGACCTCAGAGCTGTGGAGCATCCAGAATGGAGGTGGAGGACGAGAGGGAGGAAAGGGAGGAGGGACATCAATTCCCAAAAACAGATGAGAGTGGAGACAGACAGAGGGCTGGCAGGGGGGTGGCCCATGGCCATGATACGACACAAAATGCAAAGCGTGGGTTCAGTCCCAGCAACTAAAACATCTCTGATTCCCTCGTCACAGACTGTGCGGCGGTCTGTTACACTGACGGTGCATCGAACTGACGTGATCCACACGTCCACATCGTGTCCACATTAGTCAAATCTAGCACGTCAGCTCTTTCTCACTCACGCCATGTGGACATTCGAATCAAGTAAATCCAAAATTCACCTCTTTCAAGTGGACCGCTGCTGCGTGTTTACAGGCCATCCCTGCGTTTCAGGCGACATCACTGCATAATCGCTGCCATTCTGAGGGCCGAATAGCTGCGTTAAGCTAATGCGATGCCTTATTTCTACGTGCTGCCCCGTTGGCTACAATGACTGTAGTGAGTAATAGAGAAATTCTTCCTTTCCCTGAATTCTGCTGCTCTCCAGGAGCCCTGGAGAGGACGAGCGAACGTTTTGCAGTTCATACGCAAGTTTTCTTTTATTCGTGGCCACGATTTCTTAAATATATTCCGCATAAACCCTTAACAATTCCAAGATTTGTCAGAATAATCTGGCTAACAATGACAATAAACCTGAACTACCTAGAACAAATCCAAAGATCTTACGATAAAATCACGGACTTGCTTGTAGGCCACAGAAATCAGAGGCAGTTTCCATAAAATGCTCACTTTTCTACCAGTGAATGTAGCTGGCTACATATTTAGGCATTAGCTACATAGCTAAACGGCTAGCCTGTAGTTAAAGCATTGCTCATGCGATACTTCAGATTTACAAAACGGATCATTTTACATTAGAATCAAACATTTCGCTGCTGTCGGATCAAAACCTCGTATCTCAAAAACGGTAACTGTACAGGAGGAGGACAAAACCTACTCTACTTTTAACGCAAGTCAATGGAACCAGACGTCTTTCCAAGCAATTTTGGCCCATTTTTTTTGGCCTGTTTATCATAAACGTTTGGTGCAATATAAAGGACAATGGATATTTTCAAACTATGTAAAAAACTGGAAAACGACAAAAATGGAGATACGAGGTTTTGTTCCGACCGCAGCAAATCAGATGTCAGCGCTGCGTTCCGCTAGCTAGCAGCGTTCATGCCAATCGAGAGAGGCGAGAGTGAGTCACGCGAATGACGTCCTTTCTTCTGGTGTCATGTTTTACACACGACTCAAACGCCCATTTAAACGAGGTGCGGAAAAGATCAGCGGCGATTTCACGATTTCAACTGCCGTGATTACTGTCGGCGTGTCCCACTGTAGAAAACGCCAAATTACATCTAAATACATCTAATTACGTTTGCATTGTTTGTATGGCAGCCGCAACAGAGGCCCCCGTGGCTGAAACGCAGGGATGGCGAAAGACTGTGATATTTTCAGCCCTGGAATTTGGCCTGTCTGAGTTTGATGTTCTTGCTGTCCAGTAAACGTAAAGCTGCACCCCACAAACCTGTTTCCTCAGAGAAGGCCGTAGTTTTTGGGTTAACAAGAAACAAAGAAAACCAAAAGCAAACCATGCAGCGTAAGACACAGAGAGGGAGAGCATTCCACACGGACTGCATTCGACTTACCAGGACCTCGAGGACAAAAACACAAAAGAGAGAACAGTCAGGGGAGGAAGAGGAAGGATTATTCACCAGCACACTACAGGACCACCACAGCCCAACACAACGGGGGGAACCACACATGAAAGACTCATTAATAATAAATAAATGGAGTCGGTGTGAATAGCAACCAGCTCTTTTATTCACTGCTAAAACTAATCTCTGGGCATCTCGAGCCGAGATCAGCCATCTGTCCCTTAAGGGCTAATCACATTGGTGAAGGGGGGCCGTGACGAAGTGTGAGTGGGGCGGATGGGGTGAGGGGTTCTAGCGTGAACCGAAGGGTGCAGCATCTTTATATTTAAAAAAGGCAAAACACACATTTACATGTGGCATAACTCTCTTATTCCATTATCTAACATAATGACACATCCAACATTTAATGTCTATCTATCATTTTTTCCAAAAGACACATTTACAGTACATCCCATAATGCATAATCATGTTACGGTAATCTGGTCGGTTGCGTTAGCAACAGAGAGGCCGCATTACGGAATGACCTTCAGAGTAACTCAATAGTCCTGCTGTCATTTGGAGGAAATGATGAGGCGTCACCGGAGTTCCTCTAATTATCATGTTGTGGGGCAGTTTACAAAATCACAGTGCAAGATAAACAAATCCATAATCACGGTACGTATCGGCAGCGCTCCAAAGTGATCTAACGGCGGGACGTTCATCACTTGGGGCGTCGGCGGAAACGCAAAGATACACAAGAGGCAAAGCAGGCAAAAGATCGATACATCGCAAACCCAAGCTGCACATTTATCAAAGGTTTTTTGGAAGGAGTGAACCACTTCTCTCTTTAGGCTACGTGCTGCGTAACTCATCACAAAAGCTCAATCTGAGAGAGTCGGTCTGATGTAGGTTGAGGCCCATTGATAGAAATCCTTGATAAATGCATCCCAGCGATCTTTGTGCAGATGGAAGCTAAACCATACAGTCAATCGCTCCATGCAACATTAGAGAATCATCCATCGGCCAACCAAAGGAGGGGTGGGGTGGGGGGGGTCGGTTGCCATGGAGACCTCGCCGTGGAGACGAGGAGAGCAGGCGGATGGCGGGTGGAGGAGCAGGAGCAAATGCAAACGCCCCCACATGATGGGTGGTCACGTGATGGGGGTGGGGGGGGGGCAGCGTGGAGAGAAAACCTTGACATTTTACAACCACAACAACCCAGTGACCTCAGGGAGCGAGGGATAGAGAGAGAGGGAGGGGGGGAGAACAAGAGAAAGGGAGAAACACACATGGAGAGGAGAAAATGAGACGTGGAGAAAGAGAGAGAGAGAGAGAGTGATGAGAGAGGGAAAATGAAGGAGACAGCTGGACAGAGAGGAACACAGAGCAAGAGAGAGAGAGAGAGAGAGAGAGAGAGAGAGAGAGAGAGAGAGAGAGAGAGAGAGAGTGGCAAGACAAACAGAGACAGGGTGACGGAGACGAGGACACAGTAAAAGACAGCAGGAAAGAGACAGAAAGAGAGCGGGGGCTACAGACACGAATGAGAACCTCTCAATTGGTTTATTTTGCAGCCTTCGTTGGCTTTTCACCCCTTTCTGGAAGAGAGTAAATGAAAGTAGAAGTGCAATGGTTTTTACTCTTTCGCCTCAGCCAGTTTGTTGTTCATCTCTTTACTTTTCTCCTTGTCGCCCTGTGCCGGCCGTCTCTCTGGCTGGTTCTCCGAGCTTTTCTTTTTGGAGCCTCGCGCAGAGGCCGCCTGCTTCTCCTTGGACTTCTTCACCGCTTTGCCCTGGGAGGTGGATGAGGAGGCGGCCTTTTTTGGTTTGGATCGGGGAACACTTGTCCTGTCCACCTATGGATAAGTGTTAAAGTTTGGGTGAGGAAAATCGAGCATTTTAGTCACACAAATGGACAGTGATATCAATGGACAAGCACTCCAGAAGAACATAAACCGAAAGTTACATCAATGTACAATCACTCCAGTGGACAGTCACACCAATGGACAACCACAGCAATGGACAGTCACACCAATGGACAATCACAGCAATAGACAGTGACACCAATGGACAATCACAGCAATAGACAGTCATGTCAAGAGAACACCAAAGGAAAATTTGCTCTATTAGAAAATATTATTAATGGACAAACGCTCCAAGAGAAGACAAATGGACAGTCACACCAGTGGACAACCAGACATAAAAAAACAACCCAAGAAATCACAAATAGACAGTCATACCAAGATGAACACTATTGGGCAATCACACCTAAGGATAACTCCATCAAAGGACAATGACCCAGGAAGAACGGAGCAGGACAAATACTCCAATAGAAAATCACATCAATAGACAGTCACACCAGCAGATAATCAGACAATGGACATCCCTCAGGATATTCCAAACAGACAGACACCAAGGGGAGATCACACCTTGGGGCAAGGACACCAGTGGACAATCACTCGAACAAGCAAAACAATAGGCAGTCAAACCACAGGACAATCACCTCAAGAGGAACAAACCAACGTACAGTCACTTCAAAAGAACACCAGAGGTCAGAAAACAACGGGAGAAAATCAGTGAACACCAGAACAATAGACTGTCACACTCACGGACAATCACACTAGTGGACAATCAGCCCAACAAACACACCAATGGACAATCGCATCAAGGGACAATACATCTAGGAGAACACAAAGGAACAGTAATGGACAGTCACACAAATAGACAATCATTCCAAGGATGACATCATTGGACAGTCACGCCAAAGGACAACTGCACTAAAGGGAACACCATCGGACAATCACGTCAATGGACAATCAGATCAAGATACAGAACGCTGCTGGCGGCATTCCATGTAAACGAAAATAATGCGTGGCCACACGATATTAATGTGTGGGAACAAGATCCAAATTCATGGCCATGGCTTAGTAAGGCATAGGAATAAGATAATTAAGTCGTGGCCACAAGATCATGCCTTATTAAGCTGTGGTTAAGGCTTAATTTTCTTGCATTAGGATCTTGTTCCCACGCCTTACTAAGTCGTGGCCATAGATTAGAATATTGTTCCCGCGCATTAGTATGGCTCTGTGTCAATAAACAGTCACACCAATGGACCATTTCAGGACGACGCAGGTGGCCGTTCTCACCCACCGGTCACTCAGTTTCCAGTATGTCTCTTGACACAGACTCAAATGTGAAAGTGAGAATTATTCTGTATTTTATCCGAAGTTCCTGCTGAACTGCAGCTGGAGGCAGAATCTATAAGCAGTTTACCCAGCAGCATAAAAATGAGGCAGTGATAAACTGCAGCACCACAACGCTGCAACTGGACCACAACAAACTTCTGAAAAATGGCAAACCACAGCAAAATAACGCAGGCAGTGGAGTTTGGACTATCAATCCATTCCTGAACCGCTGCCAACAAATACTCTCACATACAAACATTCTCACTGTGCTGTGGACTGAATGCATCACACACACACACACACACACACACACACACACACACACACACACACACAGACATACACACACACACACACACACACACACACACACACACACACAAACAGACTCACACACACACACACACACACACACACACACACACACACAACAGGCAGAAAAAATGTAATTCTTAATTATTAATAAGGGAGATTTGCTCTTACCTTACTAGGCTCCATGTATGGTTCGCTGTACAATGACCGTATTCTCCTCCTCTCCAGGGCCTTGTTGTCAGCAGGCTGTAGTTTTGCCTGCTCTCCCCTGAAGGTGGCGCTATAGCTGGTCTCCAGGTTGGTCTTTTCGTCCGGAGGGTGGTACTGAGACTTAGCCCGGATCAATTTCACTGGCTTCACGTCTGTGTAAGCTTTAAACTCCGTCCTGCACAGTGGTGAATGGGCGAGATGGTTAACACGACCACAGCGGCATCTTTCCTCAGAGTCTTATATGCTTATACAGTCCATGGCCACTTTATTAGAAACCCTGCCCTTGTAGCCCCACCTTGCTGGTGTACAGTTAGCCCATCTGTTCATGCACCGTTTATATTAGCCATCCTGTGTCAACAGTCAGTTTCTGACCAAGGAGCCATTCTCTATCTACAGTGCAGAGAGTGGTCCGCCACCCATACTCATTGGTCTACAGTGGTCCTACAGTAGACCTTATACAGTGGCCAGTGCATAGAGGCACAAGATAGGAGTTTCTTATAAAGTGTACATATGTGAAGTATAAAAGGGAAAAAAGGAATGTGCTATGCTAAAATGCAATGGGAAAATGCTAAAATTCAAATTATACATAATCTTTCAGTCTTGATAGACACACACTGGCAGTATAATGGGTCATACTCTAAACATGGCACTGTCATAAGATGCCACCTCTGCCACAGGTCAGTTTGTGAAATTTCTGTCCTGCTAGATCTGCCCTAGACAACTGTAAGTGCTATTATTGTGAAATAGAAGCGCCTAGAAGCGACAACAGCTCAGCCACGAAGTGGTAGTGCCAATCCTCTGTT